>NC_061104.1:16180382-16195382 GCF_015104395.2 Macrobrachium nipponense
CTTCGTAATAACTTCACGGGTTTGTTAAGTGCTAAAAAATATTGTCCTAAAGTTTTAGCTTTGTCATTCGTGTCAGATTTGCTTCGTAATAACTTCACTGGGTTGTTAAGTGCTAAAAAAATATTTCCCCAAAGGTTTATCTGTGTCGTTGGTGTCAGATTTGCTTTGTAATAACTTCACGGGTTTGTTAACTGCTAAAAAATATTATCCTAAAGTTTTAGCTGTGTCATTGGTGTCAGATTTGCTTCGTAATAACTTCACTGGTTTGTTAAGTGCTAAAGAATATTGTCCTAAAGTTTTAGCTGTGTCATTGGTGTCAGATTTGCTTCGTAATAATTTCACGGGGTTGTTAAGTGTTAAAATATTGTCCCAAAGTTGTAGCTTCTATAGCTTTCCTGCCTTATATTTCCATATCAATGCATATTTTGTGCATATTTGCCCTTATTTAAAAAAAAAATGCTGAATTAAGTCTGCCGTACAAACTCCACTCGTGTTGACTTTGATTTGCCGTTATGTTCAAGAGAGAGAGAGAGAGAGAGAGAGAGAGAGAGAGAGAGAGAAGCTCCAATCTACGAAAAGGAAATCATTTTTAGAATTATCTGAAGTCAGTAGATGAATTTTCACTGCATTAATTATATTTCATGAAACTCTATATCGATTTAGTCAACGAGATTTTGGATATAAAACTTAGTGAGTTATTTTGCTTTGGTATTTCAGTGTTACTACAACGACGTACGAGAAAATAATGTATAAAAGTCATCCTCATCGCATGGACTAATACAGGTCAATTATAAATAAGTTTAATAGACATTCGTCCTTTAAAACCGGTCACATAAATGGTTCTAAAAACTAAGAAAAATTTTCCTAATTTCTTGACTTTATATTTTAATGCTTCCAGTGATTAACTTCCATCTAACCTTCATTCGGACGATTTAGTTTTATATTCCGAAAGCAATAATAGCACAGAAATGTAAAACTTTCTTCGGAAAGCTTCAAATGTCAAAACTAATTAGACTTTTGTCAAGACTCAGTGGAGACATCTCTTATCATTTCTAAGTCTAGGAAATCAAGATTTCGTGCGCTGGTTTGAATTACCAGCAGCAAACTTTGGACAGATTTTTTTTTTATTAAACAGTGTATATATATAGATATATATCATATATATTATATATATATATATATATACATATATATATATACTATATATATAAATATAAATATATATAATATATATATCCTTGATATATATATATATATATATATATATATATATATGTATATATATATATATATATGAATTTATATATATGAATATATATAGTATATATATATATATATATATATATATATATATATATATATATATATATATATATAATCATAAATACTCTTGACACCTTGCTGCCATTTTGGTTGAGGTTTCATCAGCGTTATAATCAAGGCCACCGAAAAAAATCATCTTCTTTCGCCATGAGCAGCGGTCCATGAAACTTTACCCATGACCCGGTGGTGCCCTGTGCTATATCGTTGCCAAACGCACCATTGTGGCCACTTCACCTTTAGATAAAATAAAAAATACTGAGGCTAGAGAGCTGCAAATTAGTATGTTTGATGGTGAGAGGGTGGGTGATTGACATACCAATTTGCAGCCCTCTAGCCTCAGTAGTTTTTGAGGGCGGACGTAAATAGTGCAGACGGACAGACAAAGTCGGCACAGTAATTTTACAGATAACTTAAAAGTGAAGCCGTAATGACGTCATTGCCATTTGCTGTTAATGACATTTGCAGATACGTGGTGGGACGCTGTATGATATTACTGGTTTTGGGTATTGTTATATTTAGTGGATAAAAGTCTGTGATATTTCTTTTATTCTACTGATATTCAGCCTCGCTATTGTCTACCTATCTTTTTTTTTTTTTTTTTTTTTTACATGCATGGATATAATTGAGCTTATTTTGCCGGGCAATTTTTCGATAATCATATTTAGAGATAACTTCTTTTTAAATATATCATTAATTTACCGAAATTCCTTATTCCTTTGTTTGTTATAGGCTATTCATTTATGTTACTTCTCTATTACTATTTATGTATAAAAATAATCTATCTTCTTTAATGTTTTGTTACGTATATCTTTAATTTACTGAAATTCATTATTCCTTTGTTTGTTATAAAGCTATTCGTTTATACTACTTTTCTGTTACTATTTATGTATAAAATAATCTATCTTCTTTAATGAACAAAATTGAACCCTTTTTCCATATTTTTTAAATTACGAACGGAGTCGTCTGCGCGATTTTCTGTCTTCGATTCGGGGCGAATGTTGAACTTTTCACTGCATTTATTTTTTCATTACAGCCAGATAGAGTAGAATATTCTAAGCAGTAAGTCTTTCAGTACATTTAAATAAAGGCCAGTCTCTGATGGCTGCTGATAGCTCTTTTCGTAAGTACCAAGAAAAAGGAAAATAGTTTTGTTTGCGTTGTAGAAAAAATTTACCTTGTATAAAAAGAGGTATAGATGTTGCAAGGAATGTGGGTGAGGTGTGTGGCTGTAGTGTAGTAATCTTTTAGTCATAAAGTTGACTTAAAAAGAAAATGTCCTGCAAGACTAAAATGGAATCAGTTCCTAAATAAAAAGTTTCCAAAAATAGAGCAAAAAAGAAAAAATGTTGAGATCTGACATTTCATTTCCGAAATTTTTTAAAAGAAGATACAAGGAAAAGTTGCAATTTAACTACAGAAAGTCGAATTGAATTATTTATTCGGCAACTTTCCTCCATCTGTTGGACAATAGATCGACAAAATCTTACTTTTCGATAAGTGCTTAGTGGATTCCGTTTTACATTCGACGAGTGGCGTTCAGAGAGATAATTCTTAGATCGACCATTTCCCCTCCACATAGTTAATGATTCTTAGGTCAACATTTAGCCTGTAAACAAATAACTTCTGAATCAGGCGGTAAATCCCTTAATCGACGCCAGCCATTCCCTGGGCTCGACGGGTGATTCCTAAATCGATAATTCCGTGCTCTCAGTTTCTTTCTATCCTTTTTTAAAGTTGAAGAAAATGTCAAGTAGGAATCGGATTAAAAGTGAAGGAAATTCACATAAAAGCTTTTATTTAACTTCTATTATTTTAGATTCTCCTTCTTTTACTATTTTCTTTCATTATTTTCCTTCATTATTTTCCTTAGCCCGTTTCGGGTCGCGGTTAACTCGACAATTTATCACTAAAACGAATCTCCCTTTGAATTGGACAGACGATTCCTGAATCGACAGTTCCTTGCTATACAGTTTCTTTAGCTCAGATCGCAGATACTGAAGGAAATGTTAAGTAGAAAGTTAATCAAAAGTCGTCGAATAAAACGTTAGAAATAAAATTAAAAGCTTGTATTAAACTTGTCTTATTTTCAATTACTTTTTTTTTTAATCTTCCCTCGCATTCGACAGGCGATTTCTGAATCGACAACTCGTACTTTACCAATTCCTGTCAATCAAATTGTAAATATTGAAGTAAATATATGGTAATAAGCGAATAAAAACTCACCTCATAAAATCTCATAAAAACAATGATAAAATTTGCAGAAGCGTCTCCTGCGCAATCAAGTTTTCTGTATAGCCTCTACAGGGTATATTCAAGGTCACCGAAAATAGATCTATCTTTTGGTGTTCTCGGTGTGATGGTGTATGAGCCGCGTCCCACGAAACTTTAACTACGACCCGCTGGTGGCCTGTCTTATATCGTTGCTAGGAGCATTATCATGGCTAACTTTTAACCTTAAATGAAATAAAAACTACTGAGGCTAGAGGGCTGCAATTTGGTATGGTTGATGCTTGGAGGTAGTGATCAACATACCAGTTTGCAGCCCTCTAGCCTCAGAAAAAGTGCAGACAGACAGACAAAGCGGGCACAATAGCTTTCTTTTACAGAAAACTAAAATTGAATATTTTTAACTTATACTCCTTTACTCTTTTCCTTTATTATTTTCCTCCCAGTATCCTTAAGCTCCCTGAGGACCAGGGCTAATCCTTCGAAAATTAAGACGGCCGCCGAAAGTTTTGGAAGGAGTCACTGATGAGAGAATGAGAGACACTTTTGTGTGGGAGATCTTTCCTCCGCTTGATCTCGATAAAGAGGTAACCCTTCCTAATGTCGCCTCTCGATCCCGTCCGTGGGAAATAAACAGGTTAAAAATACGTGGAAGTTTCTTCGACCCAGTCGAGTTTTCTGCACAGCGTATAATGCTGTATGAAATCTCAGCCAAGGCTCACGGAACTCTCAGCCGCGCTGCCAGACGCACGATGATGGCTAACTTTAACCTTAAGTAAAATCAAAACTAGAGAGACTAGAGGGCTGCAACTTGGTATGTTTGATGACTGGAGGGTGAATGATTAACATACCAACTTGCAGCCCTTTAGCCTCAGTAGCTTTTAAGATGTGAGGGCGGACGGACAGACGAAAAGCCATCGCAGTTTTCTTTTTGAGAAAGCTAAAAGGACGGTTAAATTGCAAATAAGCGAGTTTCATAACTTACGCTTTCTCATAATGGCTTGATAATGAACAAATGACGCAGTTGTGAAGAAATGTAATTGCTTTTTGCTCTTATATTTCTGTAAAATACTGAGGAAGAAAACTAGTATATATTGGATTACTCATAAATAATAATCTGAAGAATTTCTTTTTAATGAGAATCATTACAATTTTCATTTCTGAATATTTTATTGTAAAGACAAGATTTTTTTTTCTGATGGTGGCTACGTCATATTTTTGCTGCTTTGCGGTTTTCAGAAAGAATTACGTTTATGCTTTGTTGTTTCGTCAGCTATTAAACCTGATAAATGATAATAAGAGGTGTAAGATTTCTTCTTGTGCGCATCCATTGAGATTATAAAGAGTAATATTATATCTTAAATCTTCACTCTCTATCTGCTGAGTTTCCCTGCAGCAAAACAAATTATACCGTTGTGAGAGGTGGACAAAGAGGCAGGTAGAAGTGTACTGATTTTTATTACAGTCAAGGGAAATATAAAAATATACAGCATGCGGACGGAAATGTGGTCACCGACCCGTGAGAGAGTAAAAGTGGGTCGGCGAGACCCGATTTGTGTTTCTTGAGAGACATAAAATACAAAATATAAAAGTACACAATATGTGGTTATACAAGCTTTATACACTGACGGAAAGCCCGCTGAATGCTCTCTCAGGGGGAAGTAAGAACAACGCGAATGATGAATTATGTACAGAGAAAATTATGAATAAGCGTTGTCCTTACAAATACTCCCCCCCTAAGACAATAATTAGGTATGATTGTTGGCTGACTTCTTTGTACTTCGGGTAGTCACTCGCGGAAGCGAGCTGGACGGCGGAGGCGCCCTCGGGTGCGTGATATTAGTTGTTGTGTTAGATCCTCGGGGTTTTTCCGGGGACGGGATGCCTCCCCTGAGGTGATCCTCGGGGGGTTCGACCGTCTTTCGAGGGCGGCCGCGGCTACGGCTAGGAGGTTTGGTGATCGAAGGAGTCGCTTTTTTCCGAGGAAGATTGAGGCGCCCTGTGGAATCCGCGTCTGTGAGGTCCTCGTCCATGATGAAGGCTGGTTTTTCAAGGCGATCGATTGTGACCCAGTCCTCGCGACCGTTGATGGATAAGAGATATGCCTTGTCAGTGCGTCGTAGGACGCGGAAGGGACCGCGGTAGGGTCTCGTTAGAGGCGGGCGGCGGGCGTCGTCCCTGACGAAGACGTTGCTTGCACGATGATAGGGCCTTCGGGAGGAAACGTTTGGTTCTGTCGGAGAAGGTTTTGACGCAGGGCGTGAACTTCCCGGCGGATTCCCGAAGCCTGGCGATGGAGACGTCAGCGTCGTCGGCATTGGTCGGGAAGAACTCGCCAGGGACTGTTAATGGCTCCCCGTATACCTTCTCCGCGGGTGATGCCTCGCCGTTTGCCCACGGGGCAGTCCTGAGACCGAGGAGGACCCACGGTAGTTGGCTCTTCCAATTTTCGTCGGTGCAGCGCGCCATCAGGGAAGCCTTGATCGAACGGTGGACTCTCTCCACCATGCCGTTAGCTGCTGGGTTGTAGGCGGTGGTGGCATGTAGCGACGTTCCCATTAGGCGGGCCAAGGCAGTCCACAACTCCGACAGGAAAACTGGTCCGCGGTCTGTCGTGATTTCGTCCTGGCACTCCGAATCGACTGATCCAGCTGGCGAGGAGTGCTTCGGCACATGCTTTCGTGGTCGCCTCCGACATCGGCGTTGCCTCGGGCCATCTGGTGGAGCGATCGATTACCGTCAGGAGGTACCTGGCGCCTTCCGACGGGGGCAGGGGGCCAACGACGTCTATGTGGATGTGGCCGAATCTTCGTTTCGGCTGCGGAAATTTCCCCACGCCTGATTCCGTGTGCCGACTGATTTTGCTAGTTTGGCAAGGCACGCAGGTCCTGGCCCACTCGAGGGAGTCCTTCCGAATTCCATGCCAGACGAAACTTCTCCGTCAGGAGGCGCACCGTCGTCCGGCCCGAGGGGTGCGAGAGTCCGTGTATGACGTCGAACACGGCTTTCCTTCGGGAGGTGGGCTGGGATCAGCGGGCGCGGGCGGCCCGATGCTGATGTCGCAGAGGAGTCGTCATGCCTGCGGGTCCGAAAGGCACGTCTTCCCACTTGAGGGCGGTGATAGCAGTTGCGGTATGCGTCAGTCTCCGGTCGGCAGCCTGTTCCCGGGCGAGGTCTTCGTAGTCGACCCCGAGACGCACGGCGTTGATTTCTATCCTTGATAGGGCGTCTGCCACGGGGTTCTTCTCGCCAGGCATGTACTGGATGGTGCAACCGAACTCTGCGATGGCTGCTAGGTGCCTCTGTTGTCTCGCTGACCAAGCGTCGCCCGCCTTGGTGAAGGCGTGTACCAAAGGGAGGTGGTCCGTCCTGATCGTAAAGGGGGAGCCCTCGAGGAGGTAGCGGAAATGTCGCACTGCTTGGTACACTGCCAGGAGTTTCGCGGTCGAACGTGCTGTACCTCGTCTCGGCGGCTGATAGTTTTTTTGCTGTAGAAGGCGAGTGGCTGGGGCTCGCCCTGGACCACCTGCTCGAGGACAGCCCCGCAGGCGACGTTGCTGGCGTCGGTGGTGAGGCGTAAAGGTGCAGCAGGGTCTTGGTGGCATAATGTCGCCGCTCTGGCGAGGGCCCTCTTCGTCTCGTTGAAAGCCTTCTCTTGTTCGGCCTCCCACGTTAGGGCCTTTGGTTTCCCCTTCAGGACCTGTGTTAGAGGAGACATGGTGGGCGGGCGGGCGGCGGGGATGAATCTCGCTGTAGTAATTGACCATTCCGATGAACTCCTGCAGGGACTTGACCGTGGTTGGGTGTTGGGAGGGAACTTTCTGCACACCAACCGCCCCCCCCCCTAAACCCCTTTCGAGGTCCATGGGGCGCACGCCCGTCGCGGAGATCTCGTGTCCGAGGAAGTCCACCTTCTCGGCGCCGAAGGTGCATTTGTCGAAACGGACGACCAGCCCGTTTTCCTGCAGGCGCTTCAGGACCCGCTCGGACGTGATGTAGGTGCTCCTCCAAGGACCTGGAAAAAATCAAGATATCGTCGACGTAGCAGACGCAGAAGGGCAGGTCCCCCAGGATGCTGTCCATCAGGCGCTGGAAGGTGGCCCCTGCATTCCTCAGGCCGAAGGTTGAGTAATGGAAAACGAAGGAGCCAAAAGGCGTGATGATGGCAGTCTTGGGGACATCCTCGGGGTGCACTGGAACCTGGAAATAGGATTTTAAGAGGTCCATTTTTGTGAAGACCTTCGCCTTATGAAGGGCCCCTGTCAAATCCTGCATGTGTTTGGCAAGGGGTATTGGTCGGGGATTGTAGCGAGGTTGAGTCTTCTGTAGTCTCCGCAGGGCCTCCAGGTGCCGTCAGGTTTCTGTACCATGTGCAGGGGCGACGCCCAAGGGCTCGATGCTTTCTTGCAGATGCCCATTCGTTCCATCACCGAGAACGCCTCCGCTTCGCCTCCTGGAGGCGGCCTGGAGGGAGTCGTCGGAACTTCGCGTGTGTCGGGGGGCCTGTGGTGGCTATGTGGTGGAATATCCCGTGCTTGGGCGGCGTCCCTGCTGCCTGACGAAGTTCCGGCTTGAAGACTTCGGGAAACTCCTGCAGGAGGTTGCCGTATTTGTGGGGGGCGATGGTACAAATTGTAGGGGCGCCCGGGCCTGCTGCTAGTGGAAGGGAAAGGCATGTCCCCATGTCGAGGAGGCGTTTGCGGTTCACGTCCACCAGGAGGCCGTTCTGCGCCAGGAAGTCTGCCCCCAGTAGCGGGATCCTGACGTCCGCGATTGTGAATTCCCAGACGTAGTTCGCCCCAAGATGGATATCTCGAGGGGCTTCGTGCCGTAGGAACGGATGGGGGTCCCGTTTGCGGCGACGAGGGAGGTTGTTTTGTCGGGCTCCGCGGCTACGGTCTTTTCCTGACGGCGGGAATATCGAGTGCATTGCCCCCGTATCCACCAAACATTCCTCCGGCCGGAGATCGCGTCGCGGACGTAGAACCCTACGGTGTGTAGTTCCGACGCGGCCGTTGCCACCGGGCGGCCTTGGTTTTGTTTGCCGTCGTCGTTTTTTGACTGTTGGAAGGTGCAAGGCTTTCGCACCTCCTGGCGAATCTCCCGAACCTCCGGTGGAAGCGGCACCAGGAGTTTTCACCTCGCTGCGTGTGGGAGGACTTCCCTTGGGATACGGCGCCGATCTCTTGCGTTGGGTCGTCGTCGGCTTCTTCCTTCTCTGCGGCCAGGCACACGGAGGATCGGGGGGGGGCGGCGGCGAGCTTCGCGGCATTGTTTGACAACGTCAGCTTCTTTGCCTTCTCTAGTAGTTCGTCGTCCTCTAGGGTGTACGCGTCGGTCAGCTGGCTTTCAGGACGTCCCAGCTCGAGTTGCCGCAGGAATATTTCGCGGCTCAGGCTGATCTCTACCTTTTTTCCGTCGGGGCCTATTTCGGGCAGACGGACGAGGCCCATCACAGTGTCCAGGCATCTTGGGTGTCGGCGCCGCGCATGGGGTTCGCGACTAGGTCGAGGGCGCGGGCGGCCCTTTCAGCGATAGGCACGGAATAGGCTGTCAAGAGCCTTTCTTTTATCTCGTCGAGCGTGACAAGTCCGATTCGTGCTCGACCGTCAGACCAGTTAGATATTCGGCCGAGCACCTCTGTCGGAGAGCCGCTGCGACGAGGTCAGCCTGCAGCACTTTGTTTGTGAGGCCCGCGATCCGGAATTGCCCTTCGGCTCGGAAGAACCAGGAAGACGGGTCAGCCGTTGTGAAGGGGGGCAATTTGACAGCTTGAGCGGCCGCTGTGTCAGAGTCCGTCGCTGGGGCAGGGGAGGCCCGGGTTTCCCGCGAGGTTTCCCGCGAGGTACTGTTTTCTTTTTGCGCCCATTGTCCTCTCTCACAAAAAACGGTCGACAGAGTCGTGAATGGCGGGCCAAACCGTTTGAGGAAACGCCTGAACACACCTTGGGCAGGTATGCCGTATTTAGTCCGTTAGAGGCGTTGGTTATTTCCACGGTAGGAGCTTTCAGAGATCTATACTGAGGCGCCGTATGAGTCCGTTAAAGATCTCTGAAGGTGAGGGCGGCGGTAGTGAGTCCCTTAATGGCTGAGCCAAACCGCTTGGGTCACCGTCACTCCGGGGTCACCAGTTGTGAGAGGTGGACAAAGAGGCAGGTAGAAGTGTACTGATTTTTATTACAGTCAAGGGAAATATTAAAATATACAGCATGCGGACGGAAATGTGGTCACCGACCCGCGAGAGAGTAAAAGTGGGTCGGCGAGACCCGATTTGTGTTTTTTCATTAGAGACATAAATACAAAATATAAAAGTACACAATATGTGGTTATACAAGCTTTATACACTGACGGAAAGCCCGCTGAATGTCTCTCAGGGGGAAGTAAGACAACGCGAATGATGAATTATGTACAGAGAAAATTATGAATAAGCGTTGTCCTTACACCGTATTCCTCCATTGAATTCTGTAATAAATAAATGAATAAATGAATAAATAAATAAATAGATGTAATAAATGGATAAATTAAATATGAATATAAATAAGTACATGAATGTAAATAAACAATTTGTTGAATGAATAAATAAATAAAATGATAAATAAAAAAGCAAAATTCAGGTACGGCGCGGACGAGGTATTCAAAACCCAAAGCCAAAAGTATCTGGGAAGGACGATTGGTGATTGGGGATGGGAGTGTGTGGTAGGATAGGTGGGTGGGTGGTAGATGGGTTGTGGCTGGGGAAGTGTAAGGGGTATGGGGTAGGGAAGGGGAGGAGCGCTTGGACCAACCAAGAAAATGCCATCACGGGAGCACAATGGAAAGTGGGGGTTGAAGGTGGGGAAGACGCACAATGGGACACAGCATCCAAATAGGACAGCATCCCGTAGACATATACAAGAGATGGAGACGAGGAGACCAACCAACAACCTAGAGGGGGAGCAGTCCATCCAGTCCATCAGGCTGAATGGCAAAACCGTCGCCCTCTTTGTTGCTTCCTGGGACGAGAAAGAGCCTTCCCGCCGGACGAGTTGTACCACAAGGCCTTCTCGGGTACTAGACCCATACCCCTGTGACCAGAGCGGGCGGGTTTTTCCTCGAACTCTCGGATCTTTGTTTGTCGAGATAGTTATAAATGTCCGTCTCGCTAAGTGGGCTGCTGGCTTTCTTGTGGTTTGGAAGAGCAAAGTTGGCTCTTTATTTTGGTAGGAATGAAAGATTCGTGCTGGATATTTTCCATTAATTTTCGTGTTCTTCAAGTTTCCATATACGGTTGAGATTGAGAAAGATAGGCTCTTTGTTTCGGTCTGAATGAGGGAGAGATTTGTCACATTTAAGATTTGCCCTTAATGAAGGCAAGTTTAAAAATTATATTTATTTGTAAGAAACTGGGACACACATGATACAGTAGCTGCAGATAAAGGTGGCTATACTTAGTTCTATAGATAGGAATGATAATCTGATCGTTGTTATTGATGACTATTTAACATCTTGATGCTGTATTTCATTTAAGCTCTACACGCGGTCAAAAATGGTAACAAAACCAGAGGGTATTATTGCATTATATTTGTTCATGCGTGGTTGAAAATATTTAGATGATTTTCGAAGTTTATTCGTGGATTACAGAGTGCATTCAGACGTGATGAAGGTTAGTATATTAATGGAATTTCTCCCACTTCTTCGTTTCCCTGATTTATAACCATTCTAATTCTATCATAGAATACTTCCTCTGGAGTTGAGCCAATTTCTTTTTCTGATTTTTCCTAGGTAAGATTATTTTTTCATGTCGCATTGGCATTTGTAGAAAAAGTTACTTTGTAAGCTACATTACAACCCCCCCCCCCCAACCCCTCATATTATCTGCATTCCTTGTTTCTGGGAAGCTAAATCTTTGGTTACGGGTGATTCGTTATGCTGTAATACTCTCTACTGACTTAGCTAAATCTCATTCTATTTGATTTAACTGCAGCTTATTCCACTACAATGACTGTATCGTATCTGGTTGGGTAAACTATGTATTGTCCAGAGCTGCATTACATCCTACTACATCCTATTCAGTTTTGTCAGTTACGTGTCATCCCGTTCATTTAGAAGATAATTTCACTTATTTGTGTTGTGTTAGCTGAATTTGGTGCATCTGATCGTTGGGTTCTTTGGTTTAGATAGTAAATTGAATTAGCTATAGCCCACGCTATTGGGTTTTTACAACTCACCCCGCTGAATTAGTTAGTATGGCTACAATCTTTCTTCTTGGGTCAATTGCCTTAGTTTTATTGCAAATATCCACAGTCAATATTAGGAAATCTAATAATGACTAGCTTTAAGGGTATGATTCTCACAATGCACCATAAGCTACAGTTCAGATTTGTCAACCAATCAGGAGCATGATGATAGTACCAGCGGATGCTGACTGTCAACTCCAAAAAGGAACAGACCAGTGTTAAAACTTACCCAATTTTTGAAAAGTTACGGCCAATGGTCACCTCCAGAAAGGAACAGACCATTTTTTAAATTTACCGTTTTTTTTAAATCTACACCCAAAGTCCGACTCCAAAAAGGAACAGAACAGTGATAATAAAACTTAATATTTTTTTGGAAAGTTACATCCAACCGTCATCTCCAAAAGGGAACACACCAGTGTTACAACTTAAAAATTTTTTGGAAACATACATCCAACCGTCATCTCCAAAAAGAATCAGACCAGTGTTAAAAACTTATCCTTTTTTGGAAAGCTACATCCAACCGTCATCTCCAAAAGGAAACAGACCAGTGTTACAATTTTTTTTTTTTTTTTTTTTTTTTTAAGCTACGGTCAACTCCAAAAAGGAACATAGCAATGCTAAAACTTATCCTTTTCTCGTGGAGTTACATCCAACCATTAGCTCCAAGAAAATAGACTAGAGCTAAAACTTGCTTTTTTATTTTTATTATTTTTTTTTTTGAAGCTACGGTCAACTCCAAAATGGAACATAGCAATGCTAAAACTTATCCTTTTCTCATGGAGTTACATCCAACCATTAGCTCCAAGAAAAATAGACTAGAGTTAAACTTGCTTTTTTTTTTTTTTTTTTTTTTGAAAGCTACACCCGAATCCCGTTCGTTTCACTATAAACTGGATCGGAGGGAACCTTCCTTCGAACGCTGCCTGTTTAACGACAGGGAAGCTGAATCCTCCAGGATTTGCATTCACTGTGCGGGGAGGGCTACAACAAAGGCTTCAGATAAAACTTGGGTAAACGATAGGAGGCAATAAAGGCTTACTTGTTTTTATCGGCGAAAGGAAATTTTGCATATGATCATATGAGTAAAAAAAAAGAGAGAGAGAGAGAGAGAGAGAGAGAGAGAGAGAGAGAGAGAGAGAGAGAGAGAGATACAAGAGATTTCAGAAGTCATAACGACCACTTTTAAGGGCGACAAGAAAATGGCTATTGTAGTGTTACGAAAAGTTTTTAGAATTTAAAGTTACGAATATGACCAAATGAAAAATCCTTTATCGCAGGGTCAGATTTACCAGTGAAATTCCTTATAGTTTTCCTTTATCGTTATTTGTACACTTAACTGATATTTCCAGGAGAGGATATTTTTAGGTTACAGATGTTTTATATGTCAGAACTAATCGTTCCAATTGAATTTATTCTATGTTGAAAACTAGATTCATATGGTCTTAACTTCATGTTCCCAGACTTATGTGATACCTAACAAACTGGAAGCCACTTACCTAGAAAAGTAAAAAAAAAAAAAAAAAAAAAAAAAAAAAAAAAAAAAAAAAAAAAAAAAACAAAAAAAAAAAAAAAAAAAAAAAAAAAAAAAAAAAAAAAAAAAAATGGGACCTGGGTACATTCCTTAATCTTATTAGTCTTTTTCAAAAGACATTTGCAAAATTTCACTTTAATCTTAGTGTTTCTTTAAAGACATTTGCAAAATTTCACTTTAGTCTTAGTGTTTTTTTTAAAGACATTTGAAAATTTTACTTTAATCTTAGTCTTTTTTTTAAAGACATTTGCAAAATTTCACTTTAATCTTGGTCTTTTTTCAAAGACTTTTGCAAAATTTCACTTTAATCTTAGTCTTTTTTTCAAAGACATTTGCAAAATTTAACTTTAATCTAAGTATTTTTTTAAAAGAAATTTGCTAAATTTCACTTTAATCTTAGTCTTTTTTTTTAAAGATATCTACAAAATTCCACTTTAAATTTAATTTTTTTAAAGACATTTGCAAAATTTCACTTTAATCTTAGTCTTCTTTTTTTAAAGACATTTACAAACTTTCACTTTAACCTTGGTCTTTTTTTTCAAGACATCTGAAAAATTTCAGTTTAAAAAGTCCTGTTTTTTTTTTTCTTTTTTTCCTTTAATTTGGAAACATCATCATTAGCTGGAGGCCTCCCAGGTGCGTGACCCACAATGCAACAGGAAATATATCTGAAAAAGACAGATTTTTAAGTCAGGAAACGAAAACATAAAATGTCATTTTATTAACAAGCTTCCAGTCCAAGTAATTATGCAATTGTGAGCTCTTGGAAACAAAACGTGAAATTTTAAGACCCCCTCAATGAAATAACCGAAAACAAGAGAAAAATGGTATGAGATATAGGGCCGGCCACACTCGTGCAGTTTCAACTGACAGTTATAACTGAATATTTGTAACTGTCAGTTGAAACTGGAAGTGTGGCCGGCCTAGTAGGGGATAGGTTCCCGTGGAGGTGTATTGTCGACAGTGCACCTCAAGGGTGTCCGTAGCTTCTATTCGGGCCATGGAGGTAAAGTAAAAGGCTAAAAATGGCCAAATATGGACGTCGGTTTAAACCAAATGAAATAAAAATGGACATAACAAAAAGGGCTAAAAAGTTTTTGGGAAAAAAAACCCGATTGTGGTAAAAAATGTTTATTACTTAAATTGATAGCACACCCAAATTGGCCTCCTCTAAACTCCTTGCACCACCTTCTGTTGGCTTCCATCTACCAATCGGCCATTGGCCCTTGCACCCCAAACTTTCGTGAAAAACCCTTCCTCCGGTCAACTAAAATTTGGCCCCTAACTTCCGGTAGGTAAAGCAAAATGGTCTTTTTAAAAAATGCGAAATGGAAGGTAAAGCAAAATGGCTAAAAAGGCTAATGGAAAGGAAACGTATTAAAAGCGCTAAAGAAAACAAGGAGGTAAAGGTAAAAAGGCTAAAAATGGTCAATGGAGGTAAAGCAAAAGGGCCTAAAATGGGCAATGGAAGTAAAAGTAAAAGGGCTTTAAACCTAAAGAGGCAATGGACGCGGGTAAAGTTAAAAGGCACTTAAAAAAGGCAATGGAAAGGTAAAAGCAAAAAGGCTAAAAAGGCAATGGGGTAAAGTAAAAGGCTAAAAATGGAATGGAGGTAAAGTAAAAGGCTAAAAAGGGAATGGAGGTATAGTAAAAGGCATAAAAGGCAATGGAGGTAAATTAAAAGGCTAAAAAGGCAACGAAGGT
>NC_061104.1:16205382-16207882 GCF_015104395.2 Macrobrachium nipponense
TTACTATGGAACTCCCTCGTAGACACCTGGGGGAGGTTTGAAGGTGTTTCTCATGGTACTCCCTAATAGACACCCGAGAGATTTCTGAAGGTGTTAACTATGGCACTCCCTGGTAGACACCTGAGAGATTTTTAAAAGTGTTGACTATGGCACTCCCTGGTAGACACCTGGGAGAGTTTTGAAGATGTTTACTATGGCACTCCCTGGTAGACACCTGAGAGATTTTTAAAAGTGTTTACTATGGCACTCCCTGGTAAACAACTAAGAGATTTCTAAAGGTGTTAACTATGGCACTCCCTGGTAGACACCTGAGAGATTTTTAAAAGTGTTTACTGTGGCACTCCCTGGTAAACACCCGAGAGATTTTTAAATGTGTTTACTATGGGACTCCCTGGTAGACACCTGGGAGAGTTTTGAAGGTGTCTGCTATGGCACTACCTGGTACAGACATGGGAGATTTTTTTAAAAAGCGTTTCCCTGTTATGCACGCGGTGCCGTATTGAAGGTGCTTTCTACGGCACTCTCTGTAGGCAGCTTGTAGAGAGAGAAAGAAAAATTGAGTGGTCTCATTTTCTTTTGCCCAAGTTCCCCGTAGTTTGCGATCTAGTAGTCAGGGAAGTTCTTGTATTTGACTGATTTACGAATGATTTTGAATTTGAACTTGCAATTTTTTTTCATGAGCCATGTATTTTTTTAAATTTTATTTTTCGTAATAGTCCTCAGTTGATTTGCCTTCTCTCTCTCTGTCTCTCTGTCTCTCTCTCTGTCTCTCTCTCTCTCTCTCTCAATGCTGTAATAAACAAGAAAGATTTTCTTTTTCCACATCTACTGCAGAAATGTGCGAGATTATCCTGAACATTATGTGTATTGAACAGGTCAGATCTCTCTCTCTCTCTCTCTTATATATATATATATATATATATATATATATATATATATATATATATATATATATATATATATATATATATATATAGATTATATATATATATATATATATATATATAGATATATATATATATATATATATATATATATATATATATATATATCTATATCTATTATACTTATATTGATACATATTAGATATATATATATAATAGTATATATATTATAGATAATATTATAGCAGATATAGATATTATAGAATATATAGATATATATCTAGAGATAATATAGATATAATTTATAGATAGTATATTGATATATATATAATATAATATATAGATATATATTCTATATCGAGATCATTATATAAATATAATATAATATATATATTTATAATATATATATAATATATACATATATAGATCATTATTCTATATTATCTTATATAGATTATATATATTATATAATTATATAGATATATTCTATATATATATTAATATAGATACTAATATCTAGATATATATAAAATATATATATAATAATATATATATATATATAATTATATTAATATATATATATATAGTAATAATATATATATATATATATATATATATATATATATATAGATATATTATATATATTATCGAATATTATATATATATATATATATATTATATATATATATATCTAATATATATAAGATATAATATCCTATTCTATATAATATATATTAATATAATATATATTATATATTATATATATAGATATATCTTATATATAATATCATTATAATATATATATATAGTAATATATAATATTTATATATATATATATATATAATATAGATATATATATATATATAAAGATTAATATATATATATATTATATGAGTATATAGAACTTGTACATTATTTACCGAGTATGTTAAATTTCCCGTCATTTAGCTATCCATTTCGTCCGACCATCGCATTGTCGTTGCAGTAAACAGAATTCTTGATGGAAACAAACTATGCAAATACAAAAAGTAATTGAAAATGAATGGATCAACGGGTAATGTTTACATTCAATTAGTTGCGTTGCATTCAGATAAACAATGGCGTTCAATGAACATCGTTCAGTAAAACATCCCGTTTTATTCCCTTTTCATTATCCGTAAACCAAAATTGTTCGTCTGCGGGGGCTTGGTACCAGCCATAGCGTGTCAAGAGCGCACCATTTCGAACACGGGAATAATCTTGCGGTCACTGGTAAGGGGTCTCGAAGTTGCCAACAACCGCCATTTGCGCCGAACTTTTAGGTTTGCTGACGCGTTCCAAAGTTTTTTTATTTGGTTCAATTTGTTCTTCGAGTTTTTTCTTTCTTTTCTTTCTTTTATTATTTTTTTTTTTTTTGGCGACCGCTGGATGCTGCAAGAAAGGGATACTACTGTTTTTTGAAAGGGTAGTAACGCTTTTCTTTTCAATTTCGTTTTACCTGTTTCTGTTTTTTTTTTTTTGGGGGGGGGGGTTTCGTAGTTTTATTTCATATAGTTTTTTTTCATAGAGAAGGGAATTACTTGAAGGAATTATGATAAATTATACTTTTGGAATTTCATACATACATATATGTATAT
>NC_061104.1:16212882-16227882 GCF_015104395.2 Macrobrachium nipponense
AAGCCTAATTAGAATGTTTCATTTTTTGTCATGAAAATCAAGGGTTTGGGCAGTTTCATTACGATAATTGGCAAGTGAAAAGAAAATTTGATTTGGAGACTGACCTACATTCCGGATTCAAGAATTTTTTTTTTAAACTTTCTAATATACATGACGGTCGGGTACATATCAAAAACAATTCTCTCTCTCTCTCTCAGTGCATGTATATATATATATATAATATATAATATATATATATATATATATATATATATATAGTATATATATATGTATGTATATATATACATACATACATATATGTATACTATATATATATATATATATATATATATATATATATTATATATATATATATATATATATATCATATTTTTTTTATAAATATATAAATATGTATATGTATTATATTGATAACATCTGAAGAATGCCAAAACAATTACATATTCTTTTCCATTTACAGAATTCAAGATTATACTTATCTGTTTTTTTTCACGAATCTGACGAATTTATTCATTCAATTCCTAACTACGTGAGTCACGGAGTAATAGCTGGTTTTTAACAATCACTACCGGAGATAAGGTTGCTCTATGTTAGTTAGCTTCTATAGTTAATATATCATAAGACTTTATAATAAATCACAAAATCGGGGAATTTTTAGCAATGGGCTAAATGTCTTTTGTGGTTCTGTTATTCAGGCAATTTTTATTCTAGAAAATAAAGAGGACATCTTTCTTTGCCTCACTGTATATTCAAAAAATGTTGAAACAGGTTTTGTAGGTCAGTCATTTATGAAATAAAAAAAAAGATGAATTTTGGATGTGATGTTGAGAATAGATAATTAAGCATCTAGTAATTGCCAAAGTTGGAACAGTGAAACAGTATTTTTCTTAGATTAGTTACTGATGAAATTTAAAAAAATATATAAATTACAATTGAAATGATGGAAATTTTAAAAAAAATATAAATAAAAATGTATTTGAAATGGAAAAAAATAGATGAAGTTTTTTTCTTAGATTAATTACTGATGAAAATTTTAAAAGATATATAAATAAAATGATATTTGAAAGAAAAAATAGATGAATTTCAAATTGATTTAGAGAATAGATAATTAAGCCTTTAATAATTGTCACAGTTGAAACATTTTTTTTAGAGCAGTTACTTATAATATTCCCTCCCCCGCGTCACACGCACCGCCCCCCTCCCGCACCCGCACACCGGTTATTGAAGGGAGACAAATAAAAATACATCTAAATGATGACTCAATGTACCCCAAGTAGATAAATCCGATTTCTCACTGAAGAGACGATTCCATTTGCCATGATTCCAGCCAGGAATCATGAATAGACTTATTTAACCGACCTGGATGAAAGTTCCAGGAATGGAATCGTACAGGATTAAAACTCGTCCAACCAAGAGCAGTTTTGACCCAAGTATCATTGCCTACAGCTGAATGGCCTTCGTGCGTTGATCGGATCAACTACGTACGCTTTCCAGTGAGCTACAAAGGCATTCGTCGGGGCTGGCGTATTGTTGGTACACCACTGAAGCCTTGGTTTTAAATATATGTATATATAGATATATATATATATATATATATATATATATATATATATATATATATATATATATATATATATATATGATATATATATATATATATATATATATATATATATATATATACATATATATATATAGATATATATATATATATAAATATATATAATATATATATCATATATATATATGTATATATATATATATATATATATATGATATATATATATATATATATATATATATTAGAGGATTAGAACCCTTTTGGTTTTGGCCAGATCTAAAAACGCTGATGTTCGGCCCCACTGTTCAGATGCCAAGCCGCAAAATTTGCAACGTTTCTCGTGGCTATTGGTCTAAGGTGTTGCCAGACGTGAATTCAGGTTGATTTGAATAATTTTCATAAGGAAAAAGATACAACTTTACAAGTGTAAAAAGATGCTTAAAATTCAACGGCTTGAGACCCTGGCTTCTATATTACCTTCTAGTTTGCAAAATTCAGCTTTTGTTTCATTTTATTGTGTTTTATATACAGTGTACGTATGTTTTTCCTCATGCGCGCGAGCGTTCCAAATTGTTGTCCTTGGACTTGCAGCAGCCTCCCAGGTAGAGCTGCCATGTGTACGATAATCATTGTACATGTACGATATCCTCACCTCATCGGTGGGGCAAGAAGAAGCAGTGGATCCCTCTTGCGAGAGATGCTGGTCTTCCTGGCTCTCACCTTACTCATGCCTCACGTTTCAATTTTCAAAGCATCGTGTGAGAGATTATTGGTCGACAGATGGTTATATTCACACACCGATATTTTCTAGTTTCATGTCACGAGATAGATACCAAGACTTGTATCATTATTTCCATTTCACAGACAATACTCTGAGGGATATTCGGTCTACTAACGACAGGTTGTGGAAGATGAGGCCCATTTTAGAAATGCTAAGGGAGCTATTCAAGAAGTACTTTTATCCGTTCCAAAAACTGGGCGTTGATGAAAGTTTAGCATTATTCAAAGGTCGCCGTTTATTCAAACAGTATATAAGAACGAAAAGTCATCGTTTTGGAATAAAAATATATATAATATGTGATTGCAAAACGGGATACGTTCTGGACATTGTTGTTTATACAGGGACAGACGTAGACCAGTGTTGCCAACTGTAGGGTAATTGCCCTACGCGTAGGGCAATATGGGCAAAATCTTACACAGTATGGCAATATTTTCAAGTGTAAGGTAATTGTAACAAGGTAGGTTTAGATCAGTATGCTTATTAGTATTCACGATATTGCATATAAACATAATCTAAAGATTTATTTATTATCATAGCCGCAGAATGTTGGCCCATTTTCAGTGATGTAGGGTGATTTCTCGTAAGAGGGGTTGGCATCACTGACGTGGACATTCCAGCAAATGACCCGTTGGGTCACTCGGGAGCAGCTGTAAAGACGCTGATGGAACCCTAGCTGAACGAGGGCCATATCCTTTATACCAACGATTACTATACCATAGCCCGTATCTACACGAAAACAACACCGGCTTGGTTGGGACCGTTCGAGACGACAGGAAAGGGATGGCTGCTTTCCCTAGGCGTATGAAGAAAGGCGATGCTGTTAGCCGGAAAAAAGACCACCAACACCTTGCCATTAAATGGATAGACCGACGAGGTATCAATTTGCTGTCGGGCATTCATACTGGTCGAATGGTATCCACTGGCAAACAACACCGGATGTGATTGTGGACTACTTTATTGAAAAGCATGAGACTCGTAGACAGGTCCGGCGCGCAAGTCGGACACGCAGCACATGCCCACGGGACAATGAAGCAGTACAAAATGGCCCTCTTCCACATTATAGACGTGTGCATGTTGAATGCTTATCATCTGTATAAGCTTCAAACAAACGCGTCTATTTCACTAAGGGTCTTCTCCACGAACGTTTGCAAGCAGCTGTTGACCAAACACGGAGAATTTCAAAGCACCGCCAAGAAAAGGAGAGCAGAGCCACCGGAAGCGGCTCGTCTGGCACCGGGGCAATGGTGCCTGACCCACTTTTTGGAGCGCCTTCCGGATACGAAGTCGGGAAAATCAGGCAAAGGACCTGCCACGTATGTTCTCAAAAAAAAAAAAAAAAAAAAAAAAAAAAAAAAAAAAAAAAAAAAACCGTTTAGCACAAAGAAGGCGGAAGCTCGTTACGACCTGTGCCGCCCCACCTGTGGGGTGGGCTTATGCCTGCCATGGTGTCAAAATATACCATAGCCAAAGCGTTTTGTAAATAATAGAGAGAGTGAGAGAGTAATGTATGATGATAGCTTTTCATATTTTTATTTAATTTTTATTTCGAGTAAACTTTTTATATGCATTTTTTTACGGGCATACTTCACTTTCATTACGTAATGGTTATATATCACTTTTCATTACTTTACGGGTACAGTTCACTTTCGTAATTTTAAGTTTCATATTTTCCATTTGAGAGAGAGGATGGGGAATTTGATTTTTTTTATTTCAGGTTTAACTTTTTTATATATAGTTTATTTACATGACGTATGTTTCACTTTTCATAATTTAGGTAAAAATTTGGCATTCATAATTCTGCTTTTTATTTTTAGATATGTTAACTTCAGAAAGAGAGAGAGAGAGAGAGAGAGAGAGAGAATCTGACCCTTTTCAATGAATGGTCGATGGATTTCAATACTTTTGTATTTTTGTGGGTAAATTTTTAGGGGGGAATGAAAACAATAATGTAGATTATTTGCTGTATACTACTGCAAAACATTTAGAATACGTTGACTTGCATTGTTTTTGTGGCCATGTCGGCGGAGAGCCACCCCCCACCCCCCCACCACCACCAAATTTCTTCCGCTTATCGGCTGTAGAACCTCAAATGACTCGCTGTGGTAAGTACGGACAATTTTTGGAACATTTTTTCTTCTTGAGCATGTTATTTTCTTTTCCATACGTATATATATATTTCTGAATTTAGCGGTAATCAATTTCAGCCTGCTCTTAGGTTTATACATTCCTTAACCTATTAGCCGTTCTGTATATATGTTTATATATATATATATATATATATATATATATATATATATATATATATAATATGAGGGTTTGTTGTTGATTTATATACTATCTATAAGGTGTTATATATGGATTAACATGAAATCCATCCACATGTACAGCTTATATGTATTCATTATGTATGTATAATTATGAATATTCTGTATGTGCAAATATATATATATATGATATATATATATATATATATATATATATATTATATATAATTTAACATAATTTTCTCCTAGAATTTGATATGAGAGGGTTAGAACCTTTTTGTTTTTGTCAGCTTTGAAAACGGTGATTTGCATTTTTTTTTATAGTCTCTCGTGTCTAATGATCTAAGGTGTTGCCAGACGTATGTTATTTGAATAATTCTCATAAAAATGAAACGAAATTTTGCAAGCTTAGGCAGATGTTGAAAATTTGACGGCTCGAGAGCTTGGCGTCTACATTACTTTTTGTTTGCAAACAATCATTTTTTTTTTCTTTTTTTTTACTTTATTGTATTTTATATGCTGTACGATATGTTTTTCTTCATGCGCCACGAACGTTCTAAACTTCCAAGTTGTACGTACTACTCCTACAGTGACAGACCTACAATGTCCTACTGCACCCGAGATCTTGGTGTTATACCACGTTACTTAGCTTTATAGTTGCGTTGCTCTCTTTTTCAGTGGTTTTGTTGGGGTTTTCCATTGTTTATAATTGCTCTATTACAAAGATGCCTCGTAAGAATATGCTCGTAGGAGGGCAGCATCTTCTCGCAACATTACTAGTTATAATGAGAGAGGGCAACGGAAGAAGGAATCAGCATTAACAGCTCACGTGGTGGGTGAGAGCGGGCACACACCACCCGAGTTGCCATTTTCTTCTTCGCCGACAACATCGTATTATAAACCTCCATCGTTAGAGCGAACCGATATAAAGGTAGAGCTTAAAGAAATGGAGGTGAAGGAAGAACCCATCTTTGATGCAAGAACTGACGAAGAGGTGGAGGAGGAGGAAGCAATAACTAAAGAAGTTGTGGTGAAGATAGAACCCATCTTTGATGCAAGAACTGACGAAGAGGTGGGAGAGGAGGATGGGGAGGAGGAGGAAGCCAGCAAGTGGTTGGATAAGAGACGGAGTAACAGCGACGATAAAATCATCTCGTTACCGATCAGCGCACTACGATATGCAGTTTTAAATACAACATGCGATGACTGTGGAGTTCCCCAGAGGCTTGAGGTTGCGAAGCGTGGCTCTGTCCTGGACCTCCTTGTGAAATGTGAGTGTGCCGTGCCAATAGTTGACAAAAATAGAAAAAAAGTAAAAATATAAACACAAACAATATCGGTGAGGCAACATCTGCTCTTGCTTCCCAAGTTGCTGTGGCTGAGCCTAACACTGTTTATGCAGAATTGACGT
Source organism: Macrobrachium nipponense (assembly GCF_015104395.2). Taxonomy (NCBI): domain Eukaryota; kingdom Metazoa; phylum Arthropoda; class Malacostraca; order Decapoda; family Palaemonidae; genus Macrobrachium; species Macrobrachium nipponense. Next base: position 16,218,900 of record NC_061104.1, read on the forward strand.
TGCTTCATACTAGGCCTATCTGTGGAATGGTATTAAAAAATGGCCAGGCAGTCCTTCATATAGATATACAGGGTGTCCATAAAGTCCCAGTACCATGACAAGTATTTATTGATTGTAATGGTACATAGACTTTATGGACACCCTGTATAACATAAGGGAAAGATTGTCAGGAGGTGATGTAAGCGAGAAACGGAAGAAGAGTTAAAAGATCAGGAAGAATATATAAACCAGGAATTCATTAGCCTATGCATCTTGGCAACAATGAGTAGAGTGGCGCTCTATGATACCCTCCCCCAGTTTAACTTACAACACGATTATTCTGATAGTTGTATTAAAACAAGTTTATATTAGAGGGGATAATATCTCTGATAAAAGAGAGGGGACCAGGTGCCAGCTGGGCTTTTATTTATCTATTTATTTATTTTTTCATATCGTTTGCAAAAGATGTTACAAAAATTAAATGAAAAGGCCTAGTACACCCTTACTTATTTTCCTTATGTTTTATACGCTGCGCTAATCAGTATTTCACTAAAGAAACGTTTAGCTGTTTTACACAGTTTTAAAAAATGCACGGTTGATGTGAATCTACTATAGCTCGCTGTTGTACACTGGTTTACACTTTTCGTTGTTTTTTTTTTGTTTTTTAACTCATTGGAATTCCAAGCGAATTCTGCCATCCCTTTTTTCCAGTGTGTGACAGAAAGCTTAAATATTGTAGTTTTTTTTTATTATTATTATTATTGGGCTTCTGGGTGAAAGATATATATTTCCATGTGTTTTATTCAACTCTGATGTGTTGGTGGGTTGTTGTATAGCCTTTTGTTTATTCTGGCTTAGATCATAGATCATAAAAGGTTCTTGGTTGCGTTTATCAAATGTATTTCTCTTGAAATGTAGCTCTTTGTTGAAGGGGGAAAACACTTCAGATTATCTCTAGCTGCTAAAGTGATACTTTGGGAATGTCTTCAGTCCACAGAAAATGTCTCGTATTCATTTCGGGACTTGAAGAAAGATGGATGAATGTTTGGTGGCCTCATCAAAGTACCAATTTAAACAATTTTTTTTTTAAATAACGACAGATATAGAAAAATAGGCAACGTGATCAAGCATATGTAGTTTTTGTTGGCTCCGTCTGCACGAACATACGTCTGTTTGTTATGTCTTATTAGAATATGAGTCTTTGTATCCACAGGAAAAAGAAAATTGTGAATCCTAATGTTGATTTTCGCAGGCAACATCTGGAATAAATAACTACTTACATTGCTGAAGATAAATAGGTACTAACTACAGTTGCTGGATTGGAATAGATAAGATTTCCTCAGTCTTTAATCATATGATGATTTTTATATTTACTTAGTTCGTCATTTTCGTACATGGCAAGGAAATTGTCCGTGCCACCTCGGTGGCCGCGAGTTCGATTCTCGGGCATTCCATTGAGGGGTGAGAGATGTGTATTTCTGGTGACAGAAGTTCACTCTCGACGTTGTTCGGAGGTCACGTAAAGCCGTTGGTCTCGTTGCTGGATAACCACCGGTTCCATGCAACGTAAAAACACCATAAAAACAACTTATGTCTTTTTTATCCAGAAAAATTATTTTCCAAATTCCAGTGATACTAAAAGTAAGGATGACACTGAAAAATTCTCTCTCTCTCTCTCTCTCTCTCTCTCTCTCTCTCTCTCTCATTTCCGTCCCAGCAGCGTCACGGTGTTTCACCAGATTTGATTAGTTTCTTCCCCGTGTGATTGTGTCCGAGATGGTCAAGTTTTAGATGTCCCCTTCCCTACATTCCCTCCATTCCCTCCTATTTTCTGCTCCTCTGCCTCCCTGACAAGTTCTCTGTCACTCCATTTAGCTCGATGGCTGAACAGTAGTATCAGGCTGGACTGACATTATAATACCTGGTTCTTCTGTATTTAAAATGTGTAAATATGTGTTTTAATATCTAGTTTGTACTGTTTCTGGGACATTTTGTCAAGTGATCTTGGATTTAGATATGAATATTCGTGATGGTTTCCGTTTAAGAAGTTTTTGCTGGCTCAAATATAATTTTCAGTACTTGTAGTAGTATGTTTGGTATTCTGTAACTGACAGTAGGAGAAATCATACATGGATACTTATATTTACCTATGAATATGTATATCTAAATTCGAGGAAGTTACGAAGGCATTACGGCTATTGCAAATTAGGGCCAACTGATTTTTCATCAACTTTCTATTTACATTTTTCTTTTATTTATGTTTATTAATGCTTTTATTTATTATGCCAGCACGGGCTCTTGCTCATTAAGCAGTCATTGATGGTCATTGATAAAATGACTAAAAATAATGCCATGAAAAGGTGAACGGAAATATAATGGTGCTACACATGTTTATAAGGCGTAGTACTCCATTGGTCCGCCTAAAAAACTAGTTCTAGAATACATGTACAATGATGATATAATTATTACGTATATATTCATATCTTAAAGAGTGCTTGGATTATGGTGTTGATTTCTGTTTGGCTAGCCGCGTGGCCCTGTCTGGGTCTGGGCGTGGGCACGGTCTAAGGAAGGTCCTTCATAAGGTCACGTGTAATATAAGGTCAGGAGAGGGAGCATGAAGTCACCCGGAATCGAGATGGAAGAATTATGGTCGTGTTGGTCAATGTAACGTCGGCGGAGTGATTGTTGGTTTCTGTGGGCATGGAACCGTTGGCTTAGTGTTGTGGTTGTTAATACCCGCTTAGGTTTTGGGTGGGTATACTCTGGCTACAAAAGGTTGAGACTCGAGGGCGATTTAGCATTGCTGCCATATTTTCATATAAGCGCCTCAGCGGTGTGGTTGGTATGGTATTAGCGTCCCACCTCGGTGATCGCGGGTTCGATTCTCGGCCATTCCATTGAGGAGTAAGAGATGTGTTTTCTGGTGATAGAAGTTCACTCTCGACGTGGTTCGGAAGTCACGTAAAGCCGTTGGTCCTGTTGCTGAATAACCACTGGTTCCATGCAACGTAAAAGCACCATACAAACAAACATATTTTCTTAAACTAGTTCATACGTTTCAGGAAAAAGGGTGACAATTTGGTAGATTTGGCATCATTTCTGAGCGGCCCTGTCATTTCCTCGTGTATGGATGATTGAAGGAAGTGACCGCCAAGGGTGGCGGTTATAACAGGATTGTCTGTCACCTCCCTTCCTAGTTCCTCGCTGGCCGAGTGGTTTTCGAGCTGGGCTGCCAATCCGGTGGTCCGAGGTTCGATTCCCGACTCGGTCAACGCGGAATCAGAGAAATTTACCTCTTGTGATAGAAGTTCATTTCTCGATATAGTGTGGTTCGGATCCCACAATAAGCTGTAGTCCCGTTGCTAGGTAAACCCAATTTGGTTCCTAGCCACGTAAAAATATCTAATCCTTCGGGCCAGCCCTAGGAGAGCTGTTAATCAGCTCAGTGGTCTGGTAAAACTAAGATATACTTAACTTAACCTCCCTTCCTCCATTCGTCGGTACAAAAGCAAAACACGGAGATCAAAACATTATACTTCTTGGACCTTGCTGTACATTTTTCGATTTGCTTGATACAAAATTGGTATAATGGTATATATATTATTATATATATATATATTATATATATATATATATATATATATGTAAATAACCTAATTAAACTTTTATTAAGTGAGTGTATATATGTGTGTATGTATGTATGTACACACACACACACACACACACACACATATATAATATATATATATATATAATATATATATATATATATATATATATATATATATATATATATATATATATATATATATATATATATATATATATATATATAATATATACATATTAAACGTAAGCATACATTACTTCAAAACTAAGTCACTTGTGAATAAAAAGCAAATAGCTGGACAGTACGCTCGTATATGCCCACCCTCGGAATTTACCTTAACCTCGAGGAGGTTAATCCTGAAAATGTAGTACCTTTTGGATTAGGATTAAATACTTCTCCCTGGGCAAGACGCTAATTGTAGGAAAGTCTCAACCTTTCGTAGCTATAATAGAGTTTAGACCATGGTGGTTGTTATAATACCCGCGTAGTTTTGGGTAGGTATACTTTCTGGGCATTCAGCTCTAGATTTGTAAGCCACGTGGGACTTGTTTTCGACTTCGGCTCTCTTTGTGTGTGAGTGTGTGTTTTTTTTTTTAAGTACCCTTTTATTCTTTCACTGTACAGCCCTTGTGATGTTATGGCCCTTGAGTCAGTGTTACTTTTGACGTTGTCCTTCTTATCATTTTTTATCATACATCCCTATTCTTCTCTCTCTTTCTATAAACGCTTTGGCGTTTCCTTTAACCGTTATCGCATCTCCTTTCCCTCCCCCCAACCCCCATCCCTCCACCCCACTTTTTTGTGTGTGCTCTGTTGTCAAGTCACCACTTAAGGAAACCATTTCTTTTACTACCAATTCTTTTTCGAGGAGCACCTTGTACTCCTGCCATTCCTCCTCCTTCTACTCCTCTTCCTCCTCCTTTTCCTCCTGCCCCTCCCCCTCCTCCTCCCTCCCTCCCTCCCTCTCTCCTTCCATGTGCCCCCTCCGATAGTTCCTTGGTCCTCTGGTGGATCTCATGGGTCACCCCTATATCCCCCTACTACACCCCCCCCCCATCCGTCCGCAGGATCAATCCCCATACCCTAACACCCCCCTCCCACGGCACCCCCACCCCCGCCGTGTTAAGAGCGTCACCCTCCTCATTCTCCAATTCCGTTTTCCTCGTTGATGAAGTTCTTTCACCTTTCTCTCGTCTTTAACTAAAACCTTTGTCCGTCTGGTAAGTCTCTCTCTCTCTCTCTCTTCTCTCTCTCTCTCTCTCTCAACATTTCGGGATCGTGCAACTGTTAAATGAGTGTTGACTGAATCCCTTGTATAGTCCAAGCAACGCTTGTTACTCTAGAAGAAACAAATAAGTGTTAGAAATAGTATTTTTTTCCTGGAGTACATTGTGTTTGCGTACAAACACATACACAGTATATTTATCCATCTATCTATGTGTATCTCTATATATATGTGTGTATATATATATATATATCGTTCGAGCTACAAATGTCCTTTAATATCTAATTGCTCTACCTCGGAATTGATATATTTTCATTTATGTACCGAGGGGGAATTTTTAGTTGATAATAATTTCGTCCCCCCATGGGATCGAACCACCGTCCAGTGGACGGGAAACGAAATCAGAAACGGACAGTGACGCTACCAAGTCGGCTAGCAGAGAGGCTATAAGTTTATATCGATTCTGGCCATTACAAATCACCGTCGATCTCGGCGTTTTCGTAATTAGAATCGATATGAAACCCCCACAACAATGCTAGCCGATTCGAGCATTTGTCCAATGCAGCCTTGTTATGAATACTTATCACATCACTGTGATTCATATAAATCATTCGAGCTACAAATGTCCTTTAATATCTAATTCGCTCTTCCTCTGAATTGATATATTTTCATATATGTACCGAGGGGGAATTTTTAGTTGATAATAATTTCGTCCCCCCATGGGATCAAACCACCGTCTAGTGGACGGGAAATGAAATCAGAAACGGACAGTGACGCTACCGAGTCGGCTAGCAGAGAGGCTATAAGTTTATATCGATTCTGACCAGTACAAATCACGTCGATCTCGGCGTTTTCGTAATTAGAATCGATATGAAACCCCCTCAACCATGCTAGCCGATTCGAGCATTTGTCCAACGCAGCCTTGTTATGAATACTTATCGCATCACCGTGATTCATAAAAATCATTTGAGCTACAAATGTCCTTTAATATCTAATTCGCTCTACCTCTGAATTGATATATTTTCATATATGTACCGAGGGGGAATTTTTAGTTGATAATAATTTCGTCCCCCCATGATGGGATCAAACCACCGTCCAGTGGACGGGAAACGAAATCAGAAATGGACAGTGACGCTACCGAGTCGGCTAGCAGAGAGGCTTTTAGTTTATATCGATTCTGACCATTACAAATCAACGCCAATCTCGGCGTTTTTGTAATTAGAATCGATATGAAACCCCCTCAAACATGCTAGCCGATTCGAGCTTTTGACCAACGCAGCCTTGTTATGAATACTTATCACATCACCGTGATTCATAAAAATCATTCGAGCTACAAATGTCCTTTAATATCTAATTCGCTCTACCTCGGAATTGATATATTTTCATATATGTACCGAGTGAGAATTTTTAGTTGATAATAATTTCGTCCCCCCATGGAATCGAACCACCGTCCCCTGGACGGGAAACGAAATCAGAAACGGACAGTGACGATACCGAATGATTTATATGAATCACGGTGATGTGATAAGTATTCACAAGAAGGCTGCGTTGGTCAAACGCTCGAATCAGCTAGCATGGTTGAAGGGGTTTCATATAGATTCTAATTACGAAAACGCCGAGATCGACGGTGATTTGCAATGGTCAGAATCGACATAAACTTATAGCCTCTCTGCTAGCTGACTCGGTAGCATCACTGTCCATTTCTGATTTCGTTTCCCATCCACTGGACGGTGGTTTGATCCCATGGGGGGACGAAATTATTATCAAATAAAAATTCCCCCTTGGTACATATATGAAAATATATCAATTCTGAGGTAGAGCGAATTAGATAATAAAGGACATTTATAGCTCGAATGATTTATATGAATCACAGTGATGTGATAAGTATTCATAACAAGGCTTCGTTGGTCAAACGCTCGAATCGGCTAGCATGGTTGAGTGGGTTTCATATCGATTCTAATTACGAAAACGCCGAGATCGACGGTGATTTGTAATGGTCAGAATCGATATAAACTTATAGCCTCTCTGCTAGTCGACTCGGTAGCATCACTGTCCGTTTCTGATTTTGTTTCCCGTCCTTTGGACGATGGTTCGATCTCATGGGGGGACGAAATTATTATCAACTAAAATTTCCCCCTCGGTACATATATGAAAATATATCAATTCAGAGGTAGAGCGAATTAGATATTAAAGGACATTTGTAGCTCGAATGATTTATATGAATCACGGTGATGTGATAAGTATTCATATCAAGCTTTGTTAGTCAAACGCTCGAATCGGCTAGCATGGTTGAGGGGGTTTCATATCGATTCTAATTACGAAAACGCCAAGATCGACGGTGATTTGTAATGGCCAGAATCGATATAAACTTATAGCCTCTCTGCTAGCCAACTCGGTAGTGTCACTGTCCGTTTCTGATTTTGTTTCCTGTCCACTGGACGGTGGTTCGATCCCATGAGGGGACGAAATTATTATCAACTAAAAATTCCCCCTTGGTACATATATGAAAATATATCAATTCAGAGGTAGAGCGAATTAGATATTAAAGGACATTTGTAGCTTGAATGATTTATATGAATCACAGGTGATGTGATAAGTATTCATAACAAGGCTGCGTTGACAATGCTCGAATCGGCTAGCATTGTTGAGGGGGTTTCATATAGATTCTAATTACGAAGACGCCAAGATCGACGGTGATTTGTAATGGTCAGAATCGATTTAAACTTATAGCCTCTCTGCTAGCCGAATCGGTAGCATCACTGTCCGTTTTTTATTTCGTTTCCCGTCCACTGGACGGTGGTTCGATCTCATGGGGGGACGAAATTATTATCAACTAAAAATTCCCCCTCGGTACATAAATGAAAATATATCAATTCCGAGGTAGAGCGAATTAGATATTAAAGGACCTTTGTAGCTCGAATGTGTGTATGTATATGTACAAACATATTTAAAATATCCGTAACAATGAAATCTTGATATCTAAAGTGAATTGATTATATCTTATATTTTTCCATTGCAGTAAAGATATATCATAAATAAATCTACATCATCAACAACCAATTCTTTCTGTTTATTATTCCTTCCTTCGCGCCTCCTATTTGCATTCTGCACATAATCCTTTCCCATCCTTTTCATCAGAATACATTACTTCCTCCTTTCTAAAAAACATAAAAACCAAAAACTTGACATGCATCTTCGTAATTGCCACGATAACTTGGGTACTTTATCAAAATAAAACGCTAATTTTCACGTTGCGAAATATTATTTAAAATTATTTACGCAACCGTCGTGTTTTTAAGGCACATTTCTTTACTTTGAATACGTGTGCATTTCCGTTTATACATTTGAGTAGTATTAAGTTTTCTGTCGTGAATATTGTTGTTATGGGAAGTATATATTTGCTCTTATATTTAAGCTATGTTAATTTTTTTCTTGTGACGTGGTGCATGTACCAGAGAGAGAGAGAGAGAGAGAGAGAGAGAGAGAGAAAGGAAATTTCATTCGTTAGTATTGTTGTTATAATACATTTCTTTCCTTGGGAAATATATATTTGCTTCTATATTTAAGCGATATTAGTTTTTCTCTTGTGCGGTGGTGTATGTACCAGAGAGAGAGAGAGAGAGAATAAATTCCCAGAATCACTCACCTAGCTAATTTTCTGCCGTTGCAAAATCCATTTCCCTCTTAAGCTCCATATTCTTTCGGAGAAAGCATCATCAAAGGTAATGGAATAAAGGAAAAATATAGTTATATTTATATTATTCCTCGAGATTTTGTTTTTCATTTTGAGGAATATTGCTTTCAGCTCCTTATAGAAAGGAAATTATTTATAGTGTGGTTTGACCAGTTGTCTAATGGGTTGTTGGCTGTGTAAAATAACACTTTTAAGTTTTCACTTATATATTTATTCACTTATCCAGCGCCATCTTATAGTCGTCACTACGGTTAATACAGTTTTCTGTTATTTCCACAATTTAAGATTGAATTAATATATTTTCTATGCTTATAGTTGTTGCATAACAGTTTATTTCTTGTATTAATTTTGAATGCATTTCCAGCCGTTATACTTTACAAGCCTCCTCCTGTGTTATTATTATTATTATTATTATTATTATTATTATTATTATTATTATTATTATTATTATTATTATTATTGTTATTATTGA
>NC_061104.1:16230382-16232882 GCF_015104395.2 Macrobrachium nipponense
TTTTTATTACTTTAAAGAATAAAATTTTCATTACATTCAAAATATAACATTTTCATTACTTTCAAAATATAAAATTTTCATTGCTTTCAAAATATAAAATTTTCATTACTTTCAAAATTAAAATGTTCATTACTTTCAGTTTATAAAATTGTTAATACTTTCAAAGCATAAAATTTTCATTACATTCAAAATATAACATTTCCATTATACTCAAAATATAACATTTTCATTACATTCAAAATATAACATTTTCATTATATTCAAAATATAAAATTTTCATTATATTCAAAATATAAAATTTTCATTACATTCAAAATATAAAATTTTCTTGACATTTCACATTAATTCACTAGATGTTCCTGAAGACACGTTAGACCTTGAAACAGGATCCTTCCAAAAGCCACGGGAAGAAAAATTTCCTAATCCTTTTCTTGGGGAGTTTTTTTTTTTCTTCTTCCTCTTTTCCGGACGACAAAGAGAAGTCTTCGACAATGGCGGTCGTAATTGCATGTTCATACGAACTTTTGTGTCCTGAAGTTTATTGCAAATTCGTTTTGTCAGTTTTTATTTTTCCCCCTTTACAAGTTCCCAAGTTTCCTTTTCTTGTACCGTCAGTCAGCCGCTTGTAATTCCTCCTCTGGAGTTACCATTGTTCAAAGTTTGGTGGAGAATAGTCGAAACGGAAAGCACTGAGAGAGAGAGAGAGAGAGAGAGAGAGAGACTGTGTGAGTGAGAGAGAGGTAGATCGAGAGATAGAGAGTGTGTGTGTGAGTGAGAGAGAGGGAGATAGAGAGAGAGAAGTGTGTGTTTGTGAGAGAGAGAGAGATAGAGAGTGTGAGTGAGAGAGACGGATATATATATATATATATATATATATATATATATATATATTATATATATATATATATATGTGTATATATATATATATATATATATATATATATATATATATATATATATATATAGAGAGAGAGAGAGACGGAAAGGACAAAGAGAGAGAAAAACGGAAATGATAGAGAGAGTGAGAGCGTGGCGGAAACAAGAGATTGAGAGTGAGAGAAACACAATAATGACAAAGAGAGAGAGAGAGAGAGAGAGAGAGAGAGAGAGAGAGAGAGAGAGAGAGAGAGAAATAACCATCCTCAACTCTCAGCCATTGATTGCTGTATAACTTGCAGGCAACTCTATGGAGATTTTCTGACAGAAGATTGGAAACCACAAAATAGTATATTTTTTCTGCTCCAGTTTATTTCCCCTTGTCTTTCTGTTCAGGCGGTCTTGTAGCACAGTTCCACGCCGGTGGAGTTTCCCTCTTTTTCAGATTTTAGTTTTCTGTAAAAGAAAACGATTGAGATGGCTTTTTGTCTGTTCGTCCGCCCTCAGATCTTAAAAACCACTGTGGCTAGAGGGCTTCAAGTTGGTATGTTGATCACCCACCCTCCAATCATCAAGCATACCAAATTGCAGCCCTATAACCTCAATAGTTTTTACTCGATTTAAGGTTAAAGTTAGCTATGATCGTGCGTCTGGTACCGAACAACACAGTCTAGCACCATGCTGTGGTTGAGGGTTTCATGTTCGCGGTTGAGTGTTTCATAGGCGTGGCTGAGAGTTTCATACTGCATTCTACGCTGTAGAGAAAACTCCGCATTTTTTATTTATTTTATTATTATGTTTCTGATGTCTTTCTCCTCACGTACCTGTAGTTTTTCAGTAAGATAGGCGTTTAGTCGACTAATCATTGCCCAGTTCTAACATTAATCTTTCATGGTGCATGGAGAAAATAGTATATATTTAAGGGTATCGCCTTGCAATTGTTTGACTAACAAGGCGCCCCGTTGGTTATTTTTGACCTGCGATGATATCCGCAAGTGTCGGTTGGTATACATCACATCTTCGTCAAAGTATCATTGACTGTGATAATATTTCTTCTAAGTCCCCATCAATCGTTACTTCTGGTCTGTAGGTTTGAAGACGGTAAAACTCATAGTTAAATAACAAGTTATATTTAACAAGCTTACATCACAAATGATAGCTACAGGAAGATTTGGACAGCTCTTCCAACGGAGAGGTGTGATAGAAGTCTGATATACAATTCGGTTTACAAGACGATAGGTGAGCGATACATTGCTCAAATGTTATACATACAAATGAACATACGAATCTAGGTCTGTCACGTAGGCACAGACTGTAATGGGAACGACAACATGTATTTTGCCAATTGGGCATCGGTTGGCGTTACCTTTTTAAACATGAAACTGATGATCCAGGGGTATACAAACTTAAGATGTTATACAAAGCGTCGTCAGAGCAACGTCAAGGCATTGTCAGCTATTCACTAACTTCCGTTTTCCAATACTGCAAGATCCTACAGGAACACTGGAGTCATGATATTAATTCAACATGTTGCAACTTATAGAATGTCACAATACATTCGTTTTTATATGTGATCACTTACATATACTAGTCTTTAAGCTAAGAAAGTCCATAAGTTTGGGAA
>NC_061104.1:16237882-16242882 GCF_015104395.2 Macrobrachium nipponense
TTTATGCTCTTTGTGCATTACCAAACACTAACGGGACAAAAATATTCTTAAAAGCACATACATTTTTCTTTCCCACCTTCTTAACACTATTCATTCTTGGAAAGCTTTCCAGTTTATCCTCCTGACGAAGACTGATATTTCCACGACTGCTCTGAGAATAATCAAAACTTCTCGAATTCTGGTAAACTTGGTCGAAGCAGAGCTGATCAGGCGGGAGCCACATGTGCAAGGAAGCTGGCTGATGAATTCGAAGCACCACTGGTAGCATCGTCTTCTGGACTAATACAGGCAATAGAGGTCGTAGCAGTGACGGCATTGGCAATATTAACAAAAGTAGTAGGGGTCCTGCTTTCGAGACATTTCTGTCAACATTTGTAGGGGTCCTAGCAGTGATAGAATTGTCAATATTAGCAAAAGTAGCAGAGGTACTGCTTTCAAGAAATTTCTGTCAACATTTGTAGGGGTTTTAGCAGTGATAGAATTGGTAAAATTGACAAAAGTAATAGAGGTCTTGCTTTCGAGAGGTTTGTCAACATTTGTAGGGGTCCTAGCAGTGATAGAATTGGCAATATTATCAAAAGTAGTAGAGGTCCTGGTTTCGAGACATTTCTGTCAGCATTTGTAGAGTCCTAGCAGTGACAGAATTGGCAAGATTGACAAAAATAGTAGAGGTCCTGCTTTCGAGACATATCTGTCAACATTTGTAAGGGTCCTAGCAGTGGTAGAATTGGCAATACTAACAAAAGTAGTAGAGGTCCTGGTTCGAGACATTTCTGTCAACATTTGTAGAGGTCCTAGCAGTGATAGAATTGGCAATATTAACAAAAGTAGTAGAAGTACTGCTTTCGAGACATTTCTGTCAACATTTGTAGGGGTAGGGGGCCTAGCAGTGACAGAATAGGTAAGATTGACAAAAATAGTAGAGGTCCTGCTTTCGAGACATTTCTCTCAACATTTGTAGAGGTCCTAGCAGTGATAGAATTGGCAAGATTGACGAAAGTAGTAGAGGTCCTGCTTTCGAGACGTTTGTCAACATTTGATGGGTTCCTTGCAGTGATAGAATTGGTAATATTAGCAAAATTTATAAAAGAACTGGTTTCAAGAAAAAGCTGTCAAAATTTGTAGAGGTCTTAGCAGTTATAGTATTAACAATATTAGCGAAAGTAGTAGAAGCACCGACTTAAGACAAAATTTGTAGAGGTCGTAGCAGTGACAGTGTTAGCAATATTTAAAAAAATGTAGAAGTACTACTGGTTTCAAGAAAAATTCGTCAAATTTTGTAGATGTCGTGGCAGTTATAGTATTGACTATATTAACAAAAGTAGTAGAGGCACTGACTTCAATACAAACCTGTCAAAATTTGTAGAGGTCGTAGCAGTGATAGCATTGACAACCGTAGCAAATCTGTGAAAATAAAATTTTACTCAAGTATGGACATTTCTTGTTTGCGTTTCTGTAGCTTCTGTAGCCTCTTCTATAGTTCTTTTAGTCTCCATATTATTATTATTCACAAGATGAACTTTATTCATCTGGAACAAGCCCACAGCCGCCATTGATTTTAAATGAGACTCAAGGTTCCAAAGAATATGATGCTAATTTGGAAGTAAGAGAGAATGACTATCGGTTTCGTCTAATGTCGTCTTGTCCATCAGTTTGGCTGTTACGTTTGCCTTGTCCTTATCACCGCTTTGACATGAGTGAAGGCACTTCATTCCGATATGGTGAGGAGTTACATGCATAGTAGATTCATGGAGTGAGACGCCTGCCTATACTGTCATTCTGTGTCTATTTCTGTCACACCTACCTAAGTCAACGAAAGTCCTAAATGGCAGTAGGGATTTCAACCTGAATTGGTTGAGGGTAGATAATTAATTAAGTTACATCGTCTTACGTCTGTCAGCAAGCATTTCCATCCGTCTTCCTGTCAGCTTGTCTGTCTCGCTTACCTAGGTATTGCAGCGTCTATTTACTTTGAAGGGATTTCAGCCAAACTGCGTCCAGCGTCAGACATTTTACGTTTTTGTACTTGAGGAAAGACGTCTGTTTATCTGTTCACCTGTCTGTCTTATCAGTCAGGCTGATTGACTCGAACCTTGTCATGGTTGAAGTGATTTCTGTGAAATTTGATACAAAAGGTGGACCATCACATAGAGATGTGCATCAGGTGAGCTCGCCATCTGCCTGTTCACCAGTTTCTTTGTCAAGCTTACTTTTTTTTTTTATCACAACTGCAGCATTTATAGACGCATTGATTGAACACACTTCTAGGAAAGATTCTTTTCCGTATGTTCCGCTGCGAGGCTTTGGCTATTTTAACAATGCTAACAATATAGTGAATGAGATTGTTCCTCCCACTCTCGTGTTTGCTTATTCCCGTGTTTCTGAGAAGTCCAAATCATCGCATTTGCGCGATTGCTCTCAGATTTGCGAAATCTCGTTGCGACAGAAACAAATGACATCTATTGTGTATTATAGTTACATGGAAGATAATGAAGCAATTTGGAATAGAAGTTTCACTGGGTGAAGTTTGAGGCATCAAAGAATGATTTGTGCAGATACTTGTGTGTGGGGGTTCCACGCGAGAATGATTTGTTCAGATACTTGTTTCGATGCATAGCTCTTTTGCTCTTAGTTCATACCGATTAAATTGCTTGCGTCAGAAATCTCTTTTTTTTCTCTTTGTGTCAATATGACTTAATACTCCAAAGCTTACGATATTCTGGCTAACATTTCAAAGCTTACTATGTATATGCTAATATATCAAAGCTTACTGTATCCTGAATAGTATTTCAAAGCTTACCACATCCTGACTAATATTTCAAAGTTTACCATATCTGACAATATTTCAAAGCTTGCCATGCCATATTCTGACTAATATTTCAAAGCTTATCATTTTCTGCCTAATATTTCAAAGCTTACCATATCCTGACTCATTCAAAGCTTGCCGTATACTGACTAGTGTTTCAAGCTTAACATATTCTGACCAATATTTCAAAGCTTACCAAATCTGACTAGCATTTCAAAGCTTACCGTATTCTGACCAATATTTCAAAGCTTACCATATCAAAGCTTACCATATTCTGCCTGATTCAAAGCTTACCACATTCTGACTAATATTGCAACGCTTGCCATGTTCTAACTAATATTTCAAAGCTTACCATATTCTGACTAATATATCAAAGCTTACCATATACGGACTAATATATCAAAGCTTACCATATTCTGACTAATATTTCAAAGCTTACCATATTCTGACTAATATATCAAAGCTTACCATATACTGACTAATATATCAAAGCATACCATATTCTGACTAATATATCAAAGCATACCATATTCTGACTAATATATCAAAGCTTACCATATTCTGACTAATATTGCAACGTTTGCCATGTTCTAACTAATATTTCAAAGCTTACCATATTCTGACTAATATATCAAAGCTTACCATATACTGACTAATATTTCAAAGCTTACCACATTCTGACTAATATTGCAGCGCTTGCCATGTTCTAACTAATATTTCAAAGCTTACCATATTCTGACTAATATATCAAAGCTTACCATATTCTGACTAATATTGCAACGCTTGCCATGTTCTAACTAATATTTCAAAGCTTACCATATTCTGACTAATATATCAAAGCTTACCATATTCTGACTAATATTTCAAAGCTTACCATATTCTGACTAATATTTCAAAGCTTACCATATTCTGACTAATATTTCAAAGCTTACCATATTCTGCAAAGAAAAAAAAATGATGCAGCGATATGAACAATATTTCCGATGACAAATGGGTTATGATATTATAACAAATATTATTAAGGAGTTACGAGTAGAAATCTTGTACGAAATCTTCAACTCGTGAATATTGTTATATATCACATTTATACATTATAAAATCCCATCCCCATTGCTATCCGATTCATACTTTGTTTACCGATACTCCATACCTTATTTTATTCTTAAGTTTTGCAGTAGTCAGATGTTCTTAATTGATCAATTTCGCGTAATACATTTTATTCTTAAGATTAAAAAAAATGATTTGATCCGCTGGGAGATTTACAAACTTTTTTTTTATGTGTCTCCGTTGTTACGAAAAAAAGAGCGCCATAAATTTCATACCAATTTTGAGGCAAATTTATGTTGGCAAAAGTTTTCAGCTTGTTAATGGCATTCGTGCGAGACGACGGAAGAAAAGGAAGACACACTGAAGGCGAAAAAAAAAAATAGCGAAAACATCTTCACAGTAAGGCTGATAAACAAAGGAGAAAGATAAAAGATAAATACAATATTGCGAAAAGTATCGATAGGGAAGTCGCAAGACTGGAAAAGTAATGAATTAATAATGATTAGATTAATAATGTAAAATTGTAACGAATGCTACAGTGTTACGCACAATCGTAGACAATAGCCAAGTCGATGGATCAGAAACACTTTGAAGTTGTTATCTTGAATTAATGAAGAAAATTGGGGCAAGTATTGAGGTAGTGAATCAGACACTGTATTGTCAAAGAGTTGCTCATTTATGCAAGCAGAAAATTTAAGCTTGGTAAAATTTATGCTTCAATTATTTTATTAATTTATACTAAAACACTTTTGTTTCCATGTTGCTTCGTTGCAAAAGTTCATCATCTTTTAAAACCATTTAAAATTTATCGATGAGCAAAATGATATGATTACCGTTCGTTATTTTATCTGGGAATAACTTGAAAGATTACTGTGCAGTAATCGTATTCAGTGTTGGTACACCAAACTTAGCTGTTTTATATTGAAGCCTTCATAAGTTCTATAACTTCGTAGGCCTGATCAATAAGGAAGTGTTCCCCAAGGTATTCCCTACTTACGGCGTTTCCTCTGGGCCTTACCTAAATTTGCATTTTCCTCCAAGCCTGGCCTAGTCAAGTTTCCATGGAGCCTGACCTAGTCCTGTAGTTTGCCAGTGATTTTTAACATAGCAAAATCCCTGATATCATTATCATTGTTGCAAAAGATCT
>NC_061104.1:16250382-16255177 GCF_015104395.2 Macrobrachium nipponense
CTCATAAATTTAAAGAGTAGATACTTTAGACTCATAGTAGATATGAAGAGCAGCTTTCCTTCGATACCTAAGTGTGGATACAAATATATGTAGAATGATTCTATTCACGGACACATGTAAATGAAGGTTAGCTATTTGCGACAGCATAAATATGGACAGCTATATCTGTAACTCATTCGTCAAGCAAGATATATCACTTTGAATATACGTAGAGCCTTAATCTTTGAAGAGAAATTCATTTTTAGAGAATTATAAAACATGTCTGATATGTTTCGAATGCATTAATGTATATTTTCTTCATACTTTTCCAGCCCATCTTTGCTTGCTTGAGTGCTTTTCATGAAAGATCTGACCTTGTGTATAGTATGTAAACTGGATGGAAATATCTGTTAGTAAAAAGATATTTAAATTTTTCTTATTCATATAATTATCATTTATCATGGTTCATATCGTTCCGAGATCATTATCACCATCATAATCTTTTAATATCACTCGGTTTCAGTTTCTCCAATCCATCAAAACTTTAGAGTTTTATAATCTGACACCAAAATAATTTATAGTTTGTTAATACCAAAAAGGCATAATTTTCTCCTGTAAAGACCATGAGAGCTGATATATGATTTCATATCTTTTCTTGAAAGCATCAGGTAATGGACTCAAAAGAGTTAGAATGCTTTAAATAATGTTATTATGCTTCGAGTTTCATTCCTTATTGCAATAATTCCTTCCATTTTTTATAATATAACGCACATTTGGTCGTGATTAGAAAACTTCAGATTTATCTTGCTAGGAAAATATATATCATAAATATTTTCTCATGAATTTCACAGAAATAGCTTATAACCTTTTAAAAACGTATATTTATTTTTAACAATATTTTTATAGCAATTCCAACCGAGACAAAAAGCTTTAAACGTTATTTTAAAAACAATATTTTTTTATAGCATTTAACCCGAGACAGAGGCCTTTAAAACGATATATTTAAGCAATATTTTTTATAGCATTAACCGAGACAAGAGCCTATAAAGTATATTTAAACAATATTTTTTATAGCAACTAACCACCAGACAAGAGCATTTAAACGATATATTTAAACAATATCTTTACAGCAATTAATCAGAGATAAAAGCCTTTAAACGATATATCTAAACAATATTTTATAGTGATGAATCCGAGACAAAAGCCTTTAAACGATATATTTAAACAATATTTTCATGGCAATTAACCCGAGACAGCAGAGTAGCACAAATCTGACCCTCCATAAGAAAGAAATAAAAAAAATAAACGAAAGTCTGTGATTGAATTTACCCAATTAATTTTTCGTATCGAACGAAAATTGGTTTTTTTTTTTTTGGGGGGGGGGGGGGGGGGGGGGGTGGTAATTTGTATGGGGGGGGGGGGGGGGGGGGGGGGGGTGGGGGGGGGGGGGGGTTCTACAGGCCATAGTGGTATCCATCAAAACATCAAGTTAATTGCCTCCTTTTTTTTGAATAATGTTCAGGCAGTTTCATTAATATTTTCGCAGGGCTTCATTAATCTAGTGATATTGGACTTGTTAATCTTGATGTGATGTAGCCTGATTGGAGTCAGGACTCGGTGTAGTGTTTATTTAATGTTGAAGTTTCTTCTGCTTTTTGTTAGATATGGCAAATTTTGCGAGGAGTTCTCTGAGCAGTTGTTTATATTCTTGATCTGTCACACTTAGGGCGTAGGAAGACCGACCATGCTACAGTAAAACATATAACAGACACGGCGGCAAATTATCCGTGACCTATCACAGACATGTTGAAAACAATTTGACGACCTGACTGTAACAGACACGGAGGCAAATTATACGTAACACAGACATGTTGAAAACAATTTGACGACCTGACTGTAACAGACACGGCGGCATATCAAATGTAACACAGACATGTTGAAACAATTTGACGACCTGACTGTAACAGACGCGCCGGCCAATTATCCGTAACATATCACAGACATGTTGAAAACAATTTGACGACCTGACTGTAACAGACACGGCGGCCAATTATCCGTGACATATCACAGACATGTTGAAAACAAATTGACGACCTGACTGTAACAGACACGGTGGCCAATTATCCGTGACATATCACAGACATGTTGAAAACAAATTGACGACCCGAGTGTAACAGACACGGCGGCCAATTATCCGTGACATATCACAGACATGTTGAATACAATTTGACAACTCGAGTGTAACAGACACGGCGGCCAATTATCCGTAACATATCACAGACATGTTGAAAACAATTTGACGACCTGACTGTAACAGACACAGCAGCCAATTATCCGTAACATATCACAGACATGTTGAAAACAATTGACGACCTGACTGTAACAGACACGGCGGTCAATTATCCCTAACATATCACAGACATGTTGAAAACAATTTGGCGACCTGAATGTAACAGACACCGCGGCCAATTATCCGTAATATATCACAGACATGTTGAAAACAATCTGACGACCTGAATGTAAGAGACACGGCGGCAAATTATCCGTAACATATCACAGACGTGTTGAAAACAATCTGACGACCTAACTGTAACAGACACGGCAGCCAATTATCCATAACATATCACAGACATGTTGAAAACAATTTGACGACCTGAATGTAACAGACATGGCGGCCAATTATCCGTAACATATCACAGACATGTTGAAAACAATCTGACGACCTGAACGTTACAGACATGGCGGCAAATTATCCGTAACATATCACAGACATGTTGAAAACAATCTGACGACCTGAATGCAACAGACACGGCGGACAATTATCCGTAACATGTCACAGACATGTGGAAAACAATTTGACGACCTCAGTGTAACAGACACAGCTGCAAATTATCCGTAACATATCACAGACATGTTGAAAACAATTTGGCGACCTGAATGTAACAGACACAGAGGCAAATTATCCGTAACATATCACAGACATGTTGAAAACAATCTGACGACCTAACTGTAACAGACACGGCGGCCAATTATCTGTGACATATCACAAACATGTTGAAAACAATTTGACGACCTGAAAAACAGACACAGCGGCCAATTATCCATAACATAGCACAGACATGTTGAAAACAGTTTGAAGACCTGAATGTAACAGACACGACGGCCAATTATCCGTAACATATCACAGACATGTTAAAAACAATTTGACGACCTGAATGTAACAGACACAGCAGCCAATTATCCGTAACATATCACAGATGTGTTGAAAACAATTTGACGAATTGACTGTAACAGGCACGGCGGCCAATTATCCGTAACATATCACACACATGTTGAAAACAATTTGACAACCTGAATGTAACAGACACGGCGGCCAATTATCCATAACATATCACAGACATGTTGAAAACAATTTGAAAACCTCAGTGTAACAGACACTGTGGCCAATTATCCGTAACATATCACAGACATGTTGAAAACAATCAGACGACCTGAATGTAACAGACACGGCGGCCAATTATCCATAACATATCACAGACATGTTGAAAACAATTTGATGACCTAAATGTAACGGACACGGCGGCAAATTATACGTAACATATCACAGACTTGTTGAAAATAATTTGACGACCTGAATGTAACAGACACGGCGGCCAATTATCCGTAACATATCACAGATGTGTTGAAAACAATTTGACGACCTGACTGTAACAGACACGGCGGCCAATTATCCGTAACATATCATAGACGTGTTGAAAACAATTTGACGACCTGACTGTAACAGACACGGAGGGAAATTATCTGTAATATATCTCAGACATATTGAAAACAATTTGACGACTTGATTGTTACAGACACGGCAGTCAGTTATCCATAACATATCACAGATATGTTGAAAACAATTTGACGACATGAGTGTAACAGACACGGCGGCAAATTATCCGTAACATATCACAGACATGTTGAAAACTATTTGATGACCTGAAAATAACAGACACGGCGGCAAATTATACATAACACAGACATGTTGAAAACAATTTGATGACCTGAGTGCAACAGACACCTCGGCAAATTATACATATCACAGACATGTTGAAAACAATTTGACGACATGAATGTAACAGACACAGAGGCAAATTATCCGTAACATATCACAGACATGTTGAAAACAATCTGACGACCTAACTGTAACAGACACGGCGGCCAATTATCTGTGACATATCACAAACATGTTGAAAACAATTTGACGACCTGAAAAACAGACACAGCGGCCAATTATCCATACATAGCACAGACATGTTGAAAACAGTTTTGAAGACCTGAATGTAACAGACACGACGGCCAATTATCCGTAACATATCACAGACATGTTAAAAAACAATTTGACGACCTGAATGTAACAGACACAGCAGCCAAATTATCCGTAACATATCACAGATGTGTTGAAAACAATTTGACGAATTGACTGTAACAGGCACGGCGCCAATTATCCGATAACATATCACAGTACATGTTGAAACAATTTTGACGACCTGATGTAACAGACACGGCGCCAATTATCCGTAACATATGACAGACATGTTTAAAATAATTTGAAACCTCTCGTGTAAGAGACAACGGCGGCCATTATCCGTAACATATCACAGACATTTGAAAACATCTGACAACCTGAATGTAACGACACGGCGGCGAAATTATCCTTAATAGATCACAGACATGATTGAAAACATTTGACCACCTGAATGTAAAACAGTCAAGACAATGCGGTAACTTATCCGGTAACATATCACAGACATTTTTAAATAATTTGACGACC
>NC_061104.1:16255677-16303177 GCF_015104395.2 Macrobrachium nipponense
GAACAGAGGTAACAGTAAAATGAATGAAAGTAATCGCAGCTAGGCGCCGAGGGACGCTGGAAGAACCTACATTGCACCTACTGAGGTGTACTGACTGCGCTAATCACCCGCCCCACCCCCCACCCCCCCCTAGGGGGTGCATAAATTTGTCATCGAAACTGTATCCTCCACATTTCTTTTAAGCATAAGGCAATTATTATTTTAGTTCTGTGCATAATACCTTTTTATAGCCGGAAACAACAAGCAGTGACGCCTGAAAAACGTTCCATGTTCCATGCTTTTAGAATCGTCACCTTCAAAGTCGAATATTCTTGATGGGAGTTCGAAGTGCCGCGAAGTTTCTTGCTTGGCCTCCTGTCTGTAGTTTGTAGTGCTAATTACAAGTCATATACCATAATTTTTACCATACCATAAATTTTATCATCTTGTATATTTTATATTCATGCCATGTGTTATTGCAACTCTTTCTATATGGCATTCAAACACGCATTTTCAAGGATATAATTTAGTAACTCACAATGAAAATATTATTTATGCAGTAAATATCGACTTTGCGAGCAGGAATTAAGAGGCACTGAGTACTATTACCAAGAGAGAGAAGCCAATAACGCTTAATATATTTCAGGGTATATCTCATTTGAAGAATATATTGTTAATTGAATTAGTGTTGCATTATGTTTATATATCTCTGACTAAAATGCATAGGTCATACAAGCCGTAAATTGTGAAATGGGAAAGTTTTTCTTCGGCATTGTGACTGGCAGTAATGGCTATGAGACCGAGTGTAGCTTAAAGGCGTGGCTTGTGACGTCATGGTCAGCTCAACGCGCTTTGATTGGTCCTAATTTTCCCCATCCCTAAACTCTTCCAGACTTGGGAAATATGCTGACGGCAGCGCCGGTTCCAGCGCAGCATAGACGTAGCCCGCGCGCCATCAAGCCCGTTGAAAATAACAAATAATAGCCCTATAATGCCACACCTAGCTGTGAATTTTGAATTATCACACCACCACGTTATTCAACATGACTCGTATTTTGATCATTTCAGCAATACACAAACATAGAATTCCGTAGGATCTCACTAAAGAAAGAAAGAGAGAGAGAGAGATAGAGAGAGAGAGAGAGAGAGAGAGAGAGAAAAAACAAACGCCGCTCGTTCTTTACATAATGCAAAGCCATTCATCACAAACACCTCTTCGAATTAACCTGCCTGTCAAGAGCTGTGACGTAACATCCGGAACGGAACTGACTACTTTTCCAGAAGGCCCCATTCCTCATTCCTATCATTCCAAGAGAAAAAAAAAAGTCGTATAAAACAAGAAACCATGAGAATCGTCTAATGGATCCCAGAGCTGTTCCAGACGAGATCCATCTATAATAATAGGACCTTATATAGACGATTGAAGCTCAACAGACCGATGACGTTGTCAGGTCGACTCACAACTTCCAGAAATTCCCAATAAGATTTAGGCAAAGTGGTGGCAGGGCGAAGATTGGTGGCAGTGGTGGTTTTGAGGTATTTTTTTTGGGAGGACCAGGGCGTTCGTTTTTTTTTTTTTTTTTTTTTTTTTTAGATTTAGCTGATCTAATGCCAGCACGGGCTCTTGCTCATAGAGCAGCCCGTAAAGGGCGTTTTAAGTGGGGAAGAGAACAAAAAAGTATTCAGGATGGAGGAGGGAAATAAGCATCAACATTATTTTTGAGACCCTCTCTCTCTCTCTCTCTCTCTCTCTCTCTCTCTCTCTCTCTCTCTCTCTCACACACACACACAAAAGAAAGCTAGACAAAATCATTGTAGAACACTGAATGAATTGTAAAACCTGCTCCAGGAGGTAAGTGAGCACATCACGTCTCCTTGGATGGACTAACAAGTCTTTGAGACATCCTAATCCTTGTAACACTCTCTCTCTCTCTCTCTCTCTCTCTCTCTCTCTCTCTCTCTCTCTCTCTCAAAAGCAATCGAACTCCCTTTTTTCACTGCCTTGAGTGCTGAGCGTGGCTTTACACCAAATTTTCATAAAAGCATATTCTCTCTCTCTCTCTCCCTCTCCCCGCCCCCCTTAAGGGAATGCAAATCCACAGCCGACCCATTTATAAAAATTCGTAAGTTGACGACCTGACTGTAACAGACAAGGCGGCAAATTATACGTAACATATCACAGACATGTTGAAAACAATTTGACGACCTGACTGTAACAGACATGGCAGCCAATTATCCGAAACATATCACAGACATGTTGAAAGCAATTTGACGACCTGAATGTAGCAGATAGGGCGGCAAATAATCCGTAACATATCAAAGACATGTTGAAAACAATTTGACGACCTCAGTGTAACAGACATGGCGGCAAATTATCAGTAACCGTAAATTTTCATTTTTTATTATCAAGTTGTTACCTTCTATCCGATCTCCAATCTTGAGATTAATATGTATACTCTTAGAGAGAAGTCCATCTTTGATGACTTAATATTTGATTTGATTTCATTCGTAAACACAGCTCTTTCTCCCTAGTGATGGGGGGTTAGGGGGCAGGGTGGGGGTAGGGTTAGTGTCGTCATCGGGTGCACTGTAGGCAGTACTAAAGGTTCTTTGCAGCCTCCCTTCGGCCCCTAGCTGCAACCCCTTTCATTCGTTTTACTCCACCTGCATTCATATCATCTTTCTTCCATCTTCCTAAACAATGATTTCGTAGTGTAACTACGAGGTTTTCCTCCTGTTAAACCTTTCAAACCTACCTACTCTCAATTTCCTTTTCAGCGCTGAATGACCTCATAAGTCCTAGTGCTTGGGCTTTGGGTTAAACTCTTATATTCCATTCCATTCCACAGCTCGTGGTTGACATACACAATTTCATGCGTATGAATGTGTGTTTTTTTTTTTTCAATGAATTTCCTTTGCGTTTCTTCCCCCGACGTCTTTCATTCAGGATTTCCGTCGCAATAATCATATCCGGTTCTGTTGACATTCGGTAACCCAAAGAAGAACGTTGAATTCGCCTCGACTCTGATAAAGAGAAAACTTACACAAAGTTGAATTGTGCCGTGTTTAAAGTAAACACGGTGTATTGTGGCAGAGAAATGAGAACTCCTGGTACTGAAATAACCTGGAAAGGTTGGGAAAGGCTGCTTTTGGTTTTATTTATTGCTCTTGTCTTGGTATTAGCTTCCTTTGACTTTTGGGATTCTGAAACACTCGAGATTTTTTTTTTCTTTACAAATTATTGAAATTTGATAATATTACCAAGTTTTACAGTAGTAAATGATAATTTTCTATATGTGGGGCCATATCTATATATCTCGCTAGTAAGTGTCTGTTACGTTTATCTTTTTATGCACAGTTTTGGTTTCGTTTCTGCTACTTTATGGTTACACCTACACCAGCTACTGACTATTGGATTGCTATTACTGCTCTCAGTATACTGGGTTTCTTCTAGAACCTCTTGAACTGCACTGCAATGATGATGCCATGTTATTAGTACAGTTATATTCTTTTACTGTATTCTGTAGAGTGAGTTCATTCTCAGAATAAAATACAGCCCTTTGACCTTTTACTTATGAAGGAGGCGTTGAGCATATAATTTGACGTATTAATCCCTAACATAAACGCAGAAAAAGAACGGAAAGGGGAGAGTATGGGAAATAGGTTAGAGAGAGAGAGAGAGAGAGAGAGAGAGAGAGAGAGAGAGAGAATATGTTGTGCCACTAACCGCAGTCTAAATGAAAATCCGTTTCGATTTTTCAAAATTATTTCTCTACTTAAGTAAAGAAAAAAAAAAAATTCTTTTAGCAAACCTATGAGATCTAATATTTTTTACGGCATCTCCTCATCTTAGTTTGTCTTACTTCCTGTGTCTTTCTGCGTAGTCGTACAATATTCCTTACTTCCTTTGTCTTTCTGCGTAGTCGTACAATATTCCTTACTTCCTTTGTCTTTCTGCGTAGTCGTACAATATTCCTTACTTCCTTTGTCTTTCTGCGTAGTCGTACAATATTCCTTACTTCCTCTGTCTTTCTGCGTAGTCGCACAATATTCCTTACTTCCTTTGTCTTTCTGCGTAGTCGTACAATATTCCTTACTTCTTTTGTCTTTCTGCGTAGTCGTACAATACTCCTTACTTCCTTTGTCTTTCTGAGTAGTCGTACAATATTCCTTACTTCCTTTGTCTTTCTGCGTAGTCGTACAATATTCCTTACTTCCTTTGTCTTTCTGCGTAGTCGTACAATATTCCTTACTTCCTTTGTCTTTCTGCGTAGTCGTACAATATTCCTACTTCCTTTGTCTTTCTGCATAGTCGACAATATTCCTTTCTTCCTCTGTCTTTATCTCTGGCAAATGTCGTAATACAATATTCCTTACTTCCTCTGTCTTTCTCCGTAGCCGCACAATATTCCTTACTTCCTTTGTCTTTCTGCGTAGTCGTACAATATTCCTTACTTCCTTTGTCTTTCTGCGTAGTCGTACAATATTCCTTACTTCCTTTGTCTTTCTTTCCTTTGCCTTTCTGCGTAGTCGTACAATATTCCTTACTTCCTTTGTCTTTCTGCGTAGTCGTACAATATTCCTTACTTCCTTTGTCTTTCTGCGTAGTCGTACAATATTCCTTACTTCCTCTGTCTTTCTGCATAGTCGTACAATATTCCTTACTTCCTCTGTCTTTCTCCGTAGTCGCACAATATTCCTTACTTCCTTTGTCTTTCTGCGTAGTCGTACAATATTCCTTACTTCCTCTGTCTTTCTCCGTAGTCGTACAGTACCCTTGTATACAAAAAAAAACCTTTTAATGACTCCTGACCCCCAGTGAAGTGCCCAACATGGTTCCATACCCCCCTTGCTTAATCCCATTAGAGTGCTGTTTGTTGGCAATATAATTTAATATACTTAGTTTAATACATAACTTTAGACATGAATAGCTAGGAATAGAACAAGAAAATCAAAAGCATTTATAGATTTATATAGTTATTTATTTACAAAATATACCAATGTATACATCGATACATTAAAATCAAATTATACAAATATCCAGAGATCAAGTACCATACCCCCCAAAAGAGGTATGGATACCCATTGTTAAGAACCCCTGAACTAAGCCAAGTGACTACCTTCAATTTCTTATTGGCGTATCAAGACATTTTTGTAACATTTGTCAAGTCATCATCTTACGACCATTTTTAGTAGAATAATGACAGATGCAAGGGACATACTTATTCATTTTTCGTTGATATAGTCAAACGACGTTTTCCCTGACCTTTGAATCATGGCATATTAAAACTATTTTTTTAAAGCATTCCAGTATTCATAAAAGTAGATGGGAGACGTATAAATAATAAAAGACATTCTTGTGAGTATTCAGACAAAATGCATAACTAAATCAAGAATTGGAATATTGAGTATGAAAGAAAAATATATCGAAGGAATGCAATTCAGTTCTTTTATGAATGTATATAAAGTTTGAAAGGAAATTGGAACAACGATATTACATCTTTAAAAAAAAGCACTATTAGAGAGAGAGAGAGAGAGAGAGAGAGAGAGAGAGAGAGAGAGAGAGAGAGAGAGAGAGATTTATCAAGAATCGCGTTATTCGATAATAAATGTTAATGGAAATCTCACTGTAACTACGGATCCGCATGACGTAGATGCTGGCCGTTTCACTCGACTCTGTTGTATAGTAAAATGTGATTCCATTGTTAATCTAGATCTTCCCTGAAGAAGACCACAACTGTCGGATTAGGAGTGAATAATTTAGTTTAGTAGTGTTTTTTAGCTTTGTTGTTTTTCCCCGCCCCAAATCAAAAATAAAACAAAATGAATAAGTATTTGAAGATAATTGAATCTTGGTAGTGGGTTTTAGAGGACACATGCCCATTAGTACTTCAAGAAAATGAAGAAAAGACTGCGCCAGTATATGTAAATGTATGTATAAATAAAGACAATGCCACGGAGGAAAAATGAAAAGACGAGAAATGCAGAGATCTTTCGGTCTACATGACCCTTTACGTTTTATATATATTTCGTGATCGAGTTATTTATTCATATGTATGTATAATATACATAGATTTATATATCTATATATACATATATGCATAGCTGAATCACGAAGATTTGGAACGTGATGAATATGTAAATAAAGGCAAAATCCACGAAAGAAAGTGAGACAATAGAGTAACCGCTGCGAGACCTTCCGATTTCTCGTCCTTCGCTAGGCAGACTCGTAGCTTGTGCGTCTACATAATGCCATTGGAATTAAAAGATTAGCTGACGTCATTCCCTGAAAAACGCTAAACGAGTACTTGCAGTTACAATACCTGTAAACCGAAACCTAAAAGATATAATTACAATAGGAACAAATGGGGTGAAATACAATACTTCAATACAATTAAGTTACGGGGAAAAAAAAAATACGGCCTCCAGTTCCGCTCGCCATTTTAGCTTGAAATAGTTTTGTTCACTAATGAATGTCGTTCTTGTTCTCGGATCTCAAGAGCGTTTGATCCGAAACAATTGACGCTGTTGATGATGATCACTATATAAATAACTGTAAATAATGCAAACGTGTTATCGCAGAGATAACTTGCACGTTGTTATTGTCGGTATTTAAGAGTGGAGCCTTGAAATGATTTTAGATACATATCTCGTGGAATCTATTATTTCCAGAATTAAAATGAATGACGTAGAGATTGATTTGAATCGCTGTTGTGCTGTTCCAGGTTTGCGTCAGTTGTTGCTGTTATGCTGTTGGATTTGATTCTGTATTTTGTTGTTCCAGGTTTGTCTCAGTTGTTGCTGTTATGCTGTTTTATTTGATTCTGTATTGTGCTGTTCCGGATTTGTCTCAGTTGTTGCTGTTATGCTGTTGGATTTGATTCTGTATTGTGCTGTTCCGGATTTGACTCAATTGTTGCTGTTATGCTGTTGGATTTGATTCTGTATTGTGCTGTTCCAGATTTGCCTCAATTGTTGCTGTTATGCTGTTGGATTTGATTCTGTATTGTGCTGTTCCAGATTTGCCTCAATTGTTGCTGTTATGCTGTTGGATTTGATTCTGGTATTGTGCTTGTTTCCGGATTTGACCTCCAATTGTTGCTGTTATGCTGTTGGAATTTGATTCTGTTATTGGTTGGCTGTTTCCAGCCGTTGGACTTTCATTTTTGCTGTTTTGCCTGTTGGATTTGATTCTTTGTCTTGTTTTGCTGTTCCGGATTTTGGACTCAATGTTGCTGTTATGGCGTTTGATTAGCTGTTTTGGATTTTGATTCTGGTATTGTGCTGTTCCAGCTTTGGCCTCAATTGTTTGTCCTGTTATGCTGTTGGGAACTTGATTCTGTATTGGTGGCTGTTCCAGAATTTGCTCAATTGTTGCTGTTATGCTGTTGAAGTTTGATTCTGTATTCAGCTGTTCCAGATTTGCCTCAATTGTTGCTGTTTATGCTGTTGATTTGATTCTTTGTATTGTGGCTGTTCAGATTTTGCCTCAATGTTGCTGTTATGCTGTTTGGATTTGTTCTTATTGTGTGTTGCAGCTTTGCCTCAATTGTTGCTGTTATGCTGTTGGACTTGATTCTGTATTGTGCTGTTCCAGCTTTGCCTCAATTGTTGCTGTTATGCTGTTGGACTTGATTCTGTATTGTGCTGTTCCAGCTTTGCCTCAATTGTTGCTGTTATGCTGTTTGATTTGATTCTGTATTGTGCTGTTGCAGCTTTGCCTCAATTGTTGCTGTTATGCTGTTGGACTTGATTCTGTATTATGTTGTAACAGATTTGCCTCAATCGTTGCTATTATGCTTTTTTTTTTAAGGGGTTAATTCCATTGTGATTTACTTGAAGTGCTTTCTTGTTCGTCTATTTAGCACATCTCTCAATATCTGATTTATTTTCAACTTGCTCGAAAAAATAGCAGTGAGGTATATAGCTGCCCTCAAGTTGAAATTGGGTTGCCAATGAGTGAGATTAGATCATTATTCATAAGGACCAATTTTGATTGCTAAAAAACATTTCTCAGTTACTCAGCAGATGGCCGATATGTAAATTCGAATTGACCACGTTCGATGTTACTTCGTGATATTAGCAGACGCTTTTACTTCAATATATGATTTTCATATATAATTTTGACAAATAAAGGGCAGATGACGAACAATCCTATATTGGGTAGTTTTTGCTAAGGTGTTCCTAGGTCATTTCCACCGCAGATACTCGGGTGAAATAACCTGGCAGACGTCTTGTCGACAGCTGAGGTGAGGCAGCTGTTTTGCTTGAGGTTACCTGTTGGCAGGAAGGAAGTTCCAGCTGAAATGTCCAAAACACAATGGGTACCCAAGTCCAAAAGATTACAGCTGAGGTGTGAAAAGTTTCATAAAGTCCGATGTATAATCCCTTAGTGCTTCAGACTGACTTTGTGCATTGTTGTGTGTTTGTCAAAGACTTTTTCAGTTTGTTTTATACCGAAGTGTGGTGTGTTGCTCGAAAGCATTCAGGACTTGAGCAATGGCTTGAATTTCTGTCGTTTCCAGGACAACGTCAGATGGATGACAGACGAGAGCTTGACTCAAGAGGAACTTTATTGCAATGGCACATTTAAAGGTAAGGTACCAGAGTTCTGGCACTGTAGCCTGATCATTTACTAGGTTACTTGGTTAGCAAAAGTTTGGTTCATGTAGTTAGAAGTCATATGGCATTACAGTAGGACTGATCGATTTTACAGTGAAATGTATAGTTTTGAAGTTAAAATAAAAGCCTACTGGTAGATCTGCCTGAGGTACGCATGAAATTTTAGGTTTGCATCATGGACCGACCTTATGTCCTGCCAATCCTTGTAGTATCCAATCCCAGAGTACTGATTAGTGAGGGATTCACATTTCTGAAGGTAGAATGAGGGCTTGATAAATAAGCTGGACTTGACCAAAGAGAAACGCAGTTAGTGTAGTTACCCCATTAAAAAATAGTCTTGATCACTTTTCGTGCTCATTTTCATTCCCATGATTTAATTGCCGATTGTTGCTACATATTCTAACTTAGCTAATGTAGTTGGAGAGACAGAAGGCACGTTGATAAACATACTATTCTGCCCGCGGTTTGTACCGTTACAATATGAGTTTTGTTTGTCGAGAACCCAATTTGCAACGAAGAGCTGTGATCATAACGACGTTTTTTTTTTTTTTTTTTTTTTTTTTGCTGGTGTATTTGTGCATGTGTTAGAATTTAGAAGTAGGCAAGTTAGATTTTGTATAGGTAATGCATTTCCTGTATATGCTATTACGTGTAAACGCTATCGCTTTCCATTCAAACCCTCGTTGGCGCTAAAGGATGAGCTAATTGTTTCCGTTTTTGCCCGGATATATGTGACGTCACACAATGTTCTGCACAATTACGCGATGCGCTGAGTAAATATTTTGCTTGTTGCTAATTTAATTTAGCGCTTACCTAATGAATTAATGTTGTGGCTAGTGAGTAAATCGTGAAGATAAAACCTGGGCAAATTTAGCGTTCGAATAGGAAACATTGGGTTGCAATCCTAATTTGAGCTCGCTTCGTCCAGTCTTTTATTGCGAGTGTGTTATTTCCATCTGCATCCAGTGTGTTACTTAAGGACTTTTTAAGTTAAATAACTTGAACGATTAATACGTCGTAAGGCTAATAAGGAACTGTATTCAGATCTCCAGTAATAGCCGCTTCCATCTGTAGAAGATTAATTTTTATGGGCCTGGGTATGATAACGTATGATAATATCTTAAAGATGTTGACATCTGTCGTGGGATGAATTTTTTGTAAGATTGATAAAGTTGTTTTTATTGAAGTAAGTTATCTGATTTTTATGGAATTTACTGGGATAAATATGAAATATCAAATTTTCAAAATGTTTTATTGAGGTGAATTACGTGATTCTTATGGAATTCACTGGGATGAATATTAAATGAAAATGTTCAGAATGTTTTGTTGAAGTACATTATCTTGATTTTCATAGAATTTACTGGGATGAATGTTAAATGTCAAGTTTTCATAAAGCAACTGTAATGATATTAAAATTTTTTTTAATGTAACATCGTCAACTGGATATTCAAGTTTCCCAATCTGATTTTATGTTTTTTATATCTAAATATGATGACATTGAGGTTAATTCCATATTAAAATATGACGTCACGGAGGTTACTTTCCTGTTAAAATATGACGTACTTGAGGTCAATTTCCTATTAAAATACGACGTCCTTGAGGTTAATTTCCTATTAAAATATGACGTACTTGAGGTTAATTTCCTAAACAAAAATGGAACGGATTGAGGTTATTAACGATTCAAATATGACGTACTTAAGGTTAATTAACTATTAAAATATGACGTACTCGAGGTTAATTTCCAATTCCGTGCTGGTATAAGGCCAGCTTGATGAAAAAAAAATCATCATCACTGAGGTGGCATTGTTTAATTCTGGTCTACTTGGTAACGGTCAGGAGTAATATTTTTAATATATTGGACTGGAATCATTGTTTTTTTTTCATATCGGTTTGGTATCATTGGTTTTTCATGTCGGCCTGGAATAATTCTTTTTTCACATCGGTCTGCAATCATTTTTTTATATTGGTCTGGAATAATTGTGTGTGTGTGTGTTTTTTTTTTTGTATCGTTCAGGAATAAAATTTTTTTCGTATCGGTCTGGAATCATTTTTTTTTTTTTTTTTTTTTTTTTTTTGTTTTTTTTTTTTTTTTTTTTTTTTTTTTGTATCGGTCTGGTACAGTTTTTTTTTTCATATGGGTCTGCAATCTTTGGTTTTACATAATGTTCTGGTCTTCATTGTTATTTCATATCGGTCTGGAATAATTTTTTTCGTATCGGTCTGGAATCATTGTTTTTTCATATTGGTCTGGAGTAATTTTGTATCTTAATATAGGTCTAGAATTATTGTTTTACAAATGGGTCTGGAGGAAATTTTATATCGGGCTGGAATTATTATTTTCACATCAGTCGGAAATTTTTACGAATAATCTGTCTGGAATAGTAATTTTTCATATTTGCGAATATTTTTTCGTTTTCTCTTCTAATAATTGTTTAAAATAAAATCATGTCTTTCGTTTACCACACGCCACCACCACTACCACCACCATACCACTACTCACCTCTTCTACCACCATACCACCCCCACCACTAACACCACTACCACTATTGCCACCACTACCACCACAATACCACTACTCACCTCTTCTACCACCATACCACCCCCACCACTACCATTATTACCACCACTACCACTATTACCACTACTACCACACTACACACCCACAAAACCATAAACCACTAACTCACCTCCGCTACCCACCATACCCACCAACCCCCCCACCACTATCACTTCTACCACCACTACCACTAACACCACTTCTATAACCACTACCGTCGTACCACCACTTACCACTACTACCGCCTCTACCACTCACCACTACCACTCACCACTACCACTTCTACCACTTCTACCAATAACACCACTTCTACCGCTAAAACCACTACTACCACCAATACCACTGACACCATTAACACCACTTCTATCACCACTACCGTGGTACCACCGCTTACCACTACTATCGCCACTACCACTCACCTACCACCACTTCTACCACCACTACCACAAACACCACTACCACAAGCACCACTTCTACTACCATTACTAGGTCCTCCACCACCACCACTACCACAACTACCACTAACACCACCTTCTACCACCACTACCACTAACACCACTTCTACCACCACTACTACCACCACCACCACTACTACCACCACCACCACCACCACCACTACTACTCTACCACCACCACCACTACTACCACTAATACCACTAACACCACTTACACCACTTCTACCATCACTATCACCAACATTTTTCTATGT
This sequence comes from Macrobrachium nipponense, assembly GCF_015104395.2. Classification (NCBI taxonomy): domain Eukaryota; kingdom Metazoa; phylum Arthropoda; class Malacostraca; order Decapoda; family Palaemonidae; genus Macrobrachium; species Macrobrachium nipponense. The sequence continues at coordinate 16,267,545 of NC_061104.1, forward strand.
CCTCATTCTCTCACTTGCATTGATGCCTCGTTGTCAAGGTACTTGCACAGTCATTGTTCCACTGAGGCGCAGAAAAGGACAGTTCAGTAAATATATTAATGTATGCTGTCAAGTTTCCTATTTATCCCGTCAGTTTTTTTTCTGGTTTCTGTAACACCCTTTTTTCCTCTCCATCCTTTTTTTTTTTTTTTTTTTTTTTTTTTTTTTTTTTTATATGTCTGGGCCAGAAAAGTGTGTCGGGTTTCCTGTCACATTCGCCATTCCATAAAAAAATGGGTTCCGTAGTTTTATTTTGTTTTTATTTTAGGTTTTTTTCTAGACTCATTCTGGTACAGAATCGGATTATATTCGTAAAAGAATGATAATGCAACACGATTTCTTCTAAAGCTTCAGGCAGTCCTATATTCCAGACACAAGTTTTAAATTAATTTTACAGAGCTGAGCCTTTGTTTTTTTCAGTTGACGACAAATTTTCATAAGCAAAGACGTAGAAGAATTCAAAACCAGAGGTTATAAATAAAAACGTGCTGAATACATTTTTTCTTCTTGGTTATCAAAAATTGGTGAATCTGTCTGTGCTCCTTGGGACGCCGTGTTATTTACTAGTCCCTCGGGGACTATATTGTGTAGTTGACAAATTACATTAATAAATGAAATTTTCGTGCGGCCGTCTACTTTACATTTACCATTGTACAGTGTATAGTACTAAAGTAGATTCACGTCAACCGTTCATCTGATGTCTAGGCCAGTCCCTTACGACGGTCCTGATTGGCTGTTGATAAGCCAATCACAGGGCTGGAAACTGTCTCGAGAGTTCACATAGGCAGGATGTATGTGCCACTTCTCCTGAGGGATGCGTCTTTCAAAAGTATCCCTCAGGAGGGGTGGAACATACATCCTGCCTATGTGAACTCTCGAGAGAGACTTGAGAGTTTCCAGCCCTGCGATTGGCTTATCAACAGCCAATCAGGAGCGTCGTAAGGGACTGGCCTAGACATCAGATGCACGGTTGATGTTAATCTATTATAGCACCTCGGAGTAGGCAACGAGCTGATAACAAGCCAAAAAAACATCGAATTTGTCTTAGGAAATATTGACAATTCCTCTCCCATACTCAACTTAACGATTCCCTCCCCTTGGATTCGTATTAAACCTTCAATTCTACCCTCTACTGCGTTTATTTACTCACCTCTTGAAGCATGCGATTTCGTTTTAAGAGAAAAATACCGTACCTTGACCATGATGGAAACTAACGATTCAATAATTGCGTTTTGTAAACTGCAGTGACGTCAAGAGGTCAGTACCATTCAAATTAACAACGAAAAGTCTGCTTCAGTAAACAAGTAAATATTCATATACGTTGGAGAAGCTCAACTCAGGATATACTCCACACGACAAAGAAAAAAGTTTTTGCAGTACTTTGTTGATTAAACTTGTTGTTGTTTCACTCTGTTGTTTCCCCATAAATATATTTTCGACTTGGAAGGAATTGGAGACAGGCAATATGGGATTTGTCGACAGGGTCACTGTTCTGGACCTGGAAGAGAATGTTCACTTCTCTCGTCTTTGTTCGGTTTATTGACCTTTCTTTTAGCTTCGTTTACAGAGTGAATGAATGCACACACACACACACACACCTTACTTTGAAAACGTACAAGGGCCAGCCCGAAAGACACCATCCCTGTGGAGGGCTGTACATAAAACCAAACAAAGTGAACACACACAAACACACTCAAGCGCCTCAGTGGCGTGATCGGTATGTTCTTGGCCTGCCACCTCGGTGGCCGCGAGCTCAATTCTCGGGCATTCCATTGAGGGGTCAGAGATGTGTATCTCTGGTGATAGAAGTTCAATCTCGACGTGGTTCGGAAGTCACGTAGAGCCGTTGGTCCCGTTGCTTAATAACCACCGGTTCCATGCAACGTCAAAACACCATGCAAACAAACAAAACTAACACTCACCCGCTCTCTCTCTCTGGAACACGCTACCAGAAAATTAAATCTGGTAGTAAGGTAAGCAGAGCCATCTTGTCTTAAAATCTCGAATTTTTGCCTTTTTTATATTAACTTTAGGAAGCCATCGTCACGAAACTACGTCACTGTTTTGCCTTGCATCACAAAATACGCTTCTTAAAATATCGGTTATGTTTTGACTCTTGAAGACGACGTCTCAATCTCACACCTTTTATTTTTCGAGACATGATCATTTGCTAGGCCTCTTTGGTTAACAAGCAGTTTGGCTTTTAACACTAAAAGTATAAGTTGTGGTTGACATCAGCAATAAAGTTTCTGACCAGAAATAGCATTTGTAATGATTTAGCCAAAGAATTGCTATATACAAAAATTTTTAATTACTGTAATGAAGGATGTTAAGAGATATTAATTCATCAGACCTTTACTCGACCAAAAGTGTGCCAATCATTATATATACACCATCAAACACTATCTGTAGCGCCCCTCTTGGCCTGCCACCTCGGTGGCCTCGAGTTCAATTCTCGGGCATTCCATTGAGGGGTCAGATGTGTATTTCTGGTGATAGAAGTTCACTCTCGACGTGGTTCGGAAGTCACGTAGAGCCGTTGGTCCCGTTGCTGAATAACCACTGGTTCCATGCAACGTCAAAACACCATACAAACAAACTAAAAAACAAACTATCTACATTTAAAGTGAACATTACTCGAATTTCACTACATTTTAGTACACAGAATTTAACTAAACTTCTAAAACCGTGCTGTCCGCATCCAACGAAATTTAACCATTTATCAAGCAATTAGCTTTGATAAAATACCTACTAACCAGAATGGCTTTCCCCACTGATCGGATTCGTATTTAATTTGACAGCCCTTTTACACGAAGATTTAACCCGAAATTTCCATTAAAATTTCCATTTAATAAAAATTTCTATTTCTACATCGGCTACCATTGTTGAAAGACTTTTTTTGGAATTCATTTGAAATAGCAGTAGTCATCACTGGTGTTGTAAATCCGTCCTATAAAAAAAGAATTAAAAACTGGTGTTGTAGATCCGTCCTATAAAAAAAATTAATAGTTAACGAATGTCTTTTTCATTATTCTTGAAGGTCCAATTTAAGTAAAATCAGTCATTGCTGGTGTTGTAGATTCGTCCTGTAAAATAAAAAAAAAATAAAAAAAAGAAAAAAAAAAAAAAAAAATAAAAAAATCCGTCCTGAAAAAAGGCCGTAAAAAAAAACAAAAAAAACATTTCGTAGTACAGACTTGGCGTCTGCATTTTCATTATCTATGAAGGTGCTGTGCTTTCCACAAAGAGTTTTCCCACCCGGCGAATTTGTCGCTTCATTTTTTTTCTCTCTCTCTCTCTCTCTCTCAACGTCGCTGGGCAAACAAAATCACATTTGTTCCGACTGCAGGTAAAAGGAAAAATTAGCCTTTTTTGTCAAATTCGGTGTTGTTGTTTTTTAATTCGGGTCCAAGTACTGGATGCTATTTTGACATAAGTCGCTGAATTTAGTATCACAGTTTTGTTGCCATTCCACTTTTCTGTTTTATTGTTTTTTTGAATTGGCGATGTACAATTGCCTTTGCTGTTACAACGAATGAATGTGTGAATTTTCAATGTTACTCTTGGCTGTTTTCATGTATGGTAGGACATTTATACTTGTGAATATATTTCGGGCTTATTTTATGAAAATAACGCAAGTGAACAGATACAAATGTTTTATGTAAATTATACATTCATGTATGAATTGTATACACATGTAAGGAATTATCTGTAAATGAGAGAATGGATGTGCTTATATGGACCTATTTATTACTCATAGTTGCAATTCTATTCAAACTTTTGTGAAACGGAACATTGAATATCATAATATATCGCCTTTCATTTTTTAAAAACACCGACAGAGAGGTAGCAATGGAAGTAGAAATATAATTTATTTTTTTGTTAAATGGAAATTTCTGGTAAAATCGTTTTTGTAAAAGAGCTGTTAAATTAAATACGAATCGATCAGTGGTGAAAGCCAGCCTGGTTAGTAGGCATTTTATCGAAGCGAATTGCTTGATAAATGGTCACATTTTACAGGATGCGAACAACACAGTTTTTGCAAGTTTGGTTAAATTCTGTGTACTAAAATGTACTTCAATAATGTTCACCTTTGATACGATTTCTTTCTCCCTAGTTACGCCTAAAGACCACAGTAATATATTAGCCTTTGCCTTCCTTTTCTAAATTAGAGTGTTATGCCACTACTTCCTCTGCAGACGCAAGGGTACATGTAACCTCTCTTTCAGGGAGTAGCGATGGCTAATTTATATATGCTGTTACACATAATCTCCATAGCAACCGTTTGTATTTCTTGTCCTTCAGCGGAAATAGTACTTTGATATTCAATCATACTCCCTTATATAAGATGCTTGGAAGGAATTGTTAGCCCTCTGTCTGACTTAACTTGTTCTTACCAACTTCCCCGAGAATAATATGTCTTGGAGCAATCTATGGAGATCCAGGAATACCTTAGAGGCGCTTCACGTCATTCCTCTTGTTTCCTCGTCTCAGACCATGGCATTCTCGCTGGTCGTTCGTAAGTCCAGACAGCTATTAACGCCATAGTCTTGATAATTTCAGTAACTTGGGATGTCAAGTGTGCTCGGTTTTGCTTAGAACTGAGATATTATCTCTCTCTCTCTCTCTCTCTCTCTCTCTCTCTCTCTCTCTCCATGGATTTTGCCCTTCAAGCTAAATGCTCTATCTTGAACCTCATGAGGGCATGGTGATAATTTCACAGAATTGCTCGTGTATGTATGTATGTATGTATGTATGTGTGGTCATTTGAAGAGAATGAGATAGAACGTAAAACAGTATTAAGTAATGTCCAAGGCCATTGTGTGGTCTAAATGAAGCAGTTTTTAATTGTTAAATTTTATTAAAGTAAATATATCGCCCTTCACTCAGCAGGACTGTGATGAATTAGAACAATACGTTCAGTCCTCCATTAGTACGGACGAATTCTCTCTCTCTCTCTCTCTCTCTCTCTCTCTCTCTCTCTCTCTCTCTCTCATGCGTACACAGCCAAATACATACGAGAGCAATTACCCACGGAAAATAGAATAATCTAAAAACTCATATACACTTCTTACTAACGACACTTTTAGAGCACAATTGGTATGAATCTGGTAAATTCATTTTTTCCTAAAGCAATTTTCCACAGAAAAGGAAGAAAAATCTCTTCCTACCAACGACTATTTTAACATTTTAACACAACTTTTTTTTTTTATTGCAATAAAGGTTTTTCTTTTTTCCAAAAAAACACTTTTTTTTTCCATTTAGTATCGGGCGAGTAAATCTTAAGATTGTTCACCGGCCCCTCTCTCCACCCTTCCCCCCCCTCCCCACACCCCCCCCCCCCCACCCCCCCCCCCCCCCCCCCCCCCGCCCCAAAGCCGCGCCTTTCATCCACGTCATGTTACTTTACCCTAATCCTTGAAAACTTATCCTGAACACTTCACAAGTGCATTAAAGGATTTTCATAAGTTTTCTTTTATGCGCTCGGAGGAGGAGGAGGAAGAGGAGGAGGAGGAGGAAAGAAAAAAAAATCTTCTTGAGGCGATGCCGATACTTCATTAGCAACGTGAATAGGTATTTTGATGGCAGGTTTATATTTTTCAATGAAAGGAAAGTGTTAACCTTGAAAACTAAAATGTGAATCAACGTAAGGTAGTATTACACTCGAATGGAATGAATAGCCCTCTTATTCATGAGTATTAGTGTACTCTTTCTAACGCACACGATGCTTAAGTAAATATTATTATATAGGATGAATATCCCAGAAGTCGTTCATGAGTATTCGTAACCTTTCTACGTTTTATAGGACGAATATTACTAGAATTCATGAGTACTGGTAACCCTTCTGTATTACATGGGATGAATGACGACTATCATTCATGAGCATTGGTAATCTTTTTTATTTCATAATGGGATGAACAACTGTCATTCGTGAGTACTGGTATTGGAAATCTTTTTATATGGATGAATATCTGTAAGGTAGTATTACACTCGAATGGAATGAATAGCCCTCTTATTCATGAGTATTAGTGTACTCTTTCTACGACCAGACGATGCTTAGTAAATATTATATAGGATGAATATCCCAGTCGTTTCATGAGTATTCGTAACCTTTCTACGTTTTATAGGACGAATATTACTATAATTCATGAGTACTGGTAACCCTTCTGTATTACATGGGATGAATTACTATCATTCATGAGCATTGGTAATCTTTCTTTTATTTCATAATGGGATGAACAACTGTCATTCGTGAGTACTGGTATTGGAAATCTTTTTATATGGGATGAATATCTGTAAGGTAGTGTTACACTCGAATGGGAATGAATATCCCTCTTATTCATGAGTATTAGTGTACTCTTTCTACGACCAGACGATACTTAAGTAAATATTATATAGGATGAATATCCCAGTCACTCATGAGTATTCGTAACCTTTCTACGTTTTATAGGACGAATATTACTATAAGTTCATGAGTACTGTGAGTACTGGTAATCCTTCTGTATTACATGGGATGAATTACTATCATTCATGAGCATTGGTAATCTTTTTTATTTCATAATGGGATGAACAACTGTCATTCGTGAGTACTGGTATTGGAAATCTTTTTATATGGGATGAATGTCTGTATATTTCATGGGTATTGTTAATGGCTCTTTAGTAATCATTTTATGACCAGACGATGCTGAAGTAAGGTGCTATTATTATTATGAAATTACTATCATTCATGCTTATTGGTAATCTTTCAGTATCCCTGGGATGGTTAAGCTCAACAGGAAGTGTACAATAATGAAATTATTATTATTATTATTATTAATATTATTATTATTATTATTATTATTATTATTCTGAGGATGAACCCTATTTATGTGGAAGAAGCTCACTGAGGTCATTAGCTTGAGAATATATTTTTCAAAATAGATTTTTTAATAAAAGAAAAAAAAAAGTGTTAAATTCTTAGCCCGCATCGTGAAGTTCATGTTCTAAATACCTTGCTTGGGCCCTTGAGTTTAACTTGTAAAAAGTCTTCGATACGAGGAGAGAGAGAAAGTGAGTGAGAGAGATTTAGATGAATTTTATAGAAAAGTTGAGAAGATATTCCCAGTAAATTGGATCGGAGACTTTTTTTTTTTCCTGCTAAGAGGAAAATCCCTTAACAAGCATAAATTTTTTTTTATTTTGAGAGAGAGAGAGAGAGAGAGAGAGAGAGAGAGAGAGAGAGAGAGCAAAAGCTGTTAGAGTAGAGAGTCTTACTTACATAATTTCTTGGCAAGTAGAAAATTCTACCTACAATATCCACAAAGAGAGAGAGAGAGAGAGAGAGAGAGAGAGAGAGATTTCTTGGCGAGTAGAAAAATTGTACCAACAGTATTCGCAAAGAGAGAGAGAGAGGGCCTCCAGTTCTTCAGATACTTTCAAAGCTCTTAAGAGTAATTAGCATATTTGATTCTCCTTATTATGATTTAATCCTGCAGACGGGACCATTTTCTTTTTATTGTGGTCAGTGGGGGGGGGCCAGTTTGAAATGCAAGACTGACATGGTTTTATCCTTTTTGAAGCTTTCCATTGGTCTATTGGTTTATTCGTACATCAGTGAAAAACTTGAGAGAGGTTGGTTACATCGAATTAGATGTATTCTACCTTTAGTTTATATATATATATATATATATATATATATATATATATATATATATATATATTATATATATATAGATATATATATATATATATATATATATATATATATATATATATATTATATATATATTATATATATATATATATTATATATATATATATATATATATATATAATATATATATATATATATAATATATATATATATATATATATATATATATATATATATATATATATATATATATATATATATATATTAGCAGACAAAATATTATTTTTTCTAACGTTTATTAATCAGTGGAAAGCAAATTATCAGTATTTTCTATGATTTACAATGATACTGATTGTAAAAAAATCCACAATTATATATCATTATTTAAGATATCATATGTATTTCTATGTAAAAAATAAAACAGACTTTCGAACACCTGAACGATGTTCCTCATCAGTGTAACGTTACATTTTAACGTTACCTAATGAGGAAACACCGTTCAGGTGTTCGAGAGTCTTCGTTTTATTTTTACATAAAAATATATTTTAATAATTAATATATAATTGTGGATTTCTTAACAATTTGTATTCACGAGACTGTGAATTTCTTAACAATGATACTAATGTTAATTTTTTTTTTCGATGGCAAAGGACATAGACTTGCTAACTTAATAATGGCCATTATCATTAGTCTGTTCAGTGACAGTTGTGGGCCACTAACAAGCGTTGGCCATATTTAATGATGACCTTGGACCACTTAAAATGCCCAGTGTACTGGACCCCTGGATGACTTTTGGGATGTTGTGGTCTTTGGCCTATATGATAGGAATTTGAATTAAAAAATGCACAAGGTCTATTTGTTTACATTTATGACACTGGCTCAAGTGTGGTGATGTATCTTGTGTATAGTGTAATCTCTCTCTCTCTCTCTCTCTCTCTCTCTCTCTCTCATCTCCAACGTTATTTCGTCTTTAAAAGTGGAACCTGCAATGTGTTAACATCCCCAACACATTTACTTCAAAAATTTATCAAACCGGATTTCCAAAACAGAGGCATTTCCCAACAAAACAATATTCATTTATCTGATCCTTGATCATCTCCTTTATTTGTGACAAAGTCTTTATAAACGTGCATTTTACATTTATATATCATGAAGTTTTTCTCTGAGTGCATCATGGGGATATAGAGAGAGACTTTGACCTGCCACGGTCGGTGGCGAGTTCGATTCTCGGGCATTCCATTGAGGAGTGAGAGGTGTGTATTTATGGTGATAGAAATTCACTCTCGACGTGATTCGGAAGTCACGTAAAGCCGTTGGTCCCGTTGCTGAATCCACTGGTTCCATGCAACGTCAAAACACCATACAAACAAACAAACCTCGGTATTGTCCTTCATTTCAAACTCTGACAGTTTAAAATCCGGAGTTTAAATTCCGTAGATATTTGTGATAAGTTTTATCAACCTGTAAAATGTTATGGGTCCTTTACAGTGAATTCTTGTAGGTCTATAATACAGGTGTCCATAAAGTCCCAGTACCATTAGAAGTGTTTATTGATCAGATTGGTACTGGGACTTTATGGACACCATGTATAATAATCACAAGCAATTTACGGATCTTGAGGGGATTACCATTTTTGTTGTAGGAAAAATAAAATTGCGTTTACGATGATACAGGTAGATTTTCATTATGATACTTACTCATAGTTTCTTAGCTAGATTTTTTTCCTTTGGCGGGGGTTTGGGGTGAGGTGAGAAGGTTCGGGGTTCGAAATTGCCATTTCCATTCTCAGTCACCAAAATTGTCTTAGTAGGAGGGATGGTCGGTGGGGGAAAGGATGGGATGGGGGAGGAATGGGGTGGGGAGAGGATGCGGTGGAGGAGGGATGTATCTTTGTCTTTGCAGGAGGGGTTGGAGGGAACGAGGGGGGAAGATGTTCCTCATGAGCATTCACTCGTTTAGAAATTGAAAAGGATGATGATGCCAAGGTGGTTTGCCACTAAAGATCGATTCTAAATTTAAAGCAATGGTTCTTAAACACTGGAGCTTAAAGAGTCTTCCAGAATTAGTCAACTACTGTTTAAAATAATAAGGGGCATTTTGCCCTGCAACAGGCCAAATACCGGTCATGGGCATTTTACCTATGAGTTCCGCCTTGAACGAATCGGTTACGTGCTCGACTACCAATCTCAGGGTCCGGGTTCGATTCCCCGCTCTGCCAACGCAGAACCAGAGGAATTTATTTCGGGTGATAGAGATTCGTTTCTCGATGTGGTTCGGATCCCACAAAAAGCTGTAGGTCCCGTTGCTGAGTAACCAATTGGTTCCTAGCCACGTGAAAATATTATCTAATAATCCTTCCGGCCAGCCCTGGGAGAGCTGTTAATCAGCTCGGTTGTCTGGTAAGACTAAATATATACTTAATTCTATATATTCTAAATAACGTTCGCTCTTTCAACCTTCTTCAGACGGTTATGAATATATATTATATATATATATATAGATATATATATATAATATATATATATATATACCTAATTTAATTTATATATATATAGATAGAATAGATAGAGATGTATATATATATATATATATATATATATATATATATATATATATATATATATATATATATATATTATTATATATAGATGTATATATAGGTATATATATAGATTTTATATATAGATATATATAATAGTATATAGTATATATATATAGATATATATAGATATAGATATATATAGATATATATATATATCTATATATAGATATATATATAAGATTATATCTATATATATATATGTATATATATATATATATATATATATATTATATATATATTATATTATATATATATAAATTACGTAGATATATATATAATAGATATATATCTATAATATATATATATATATATATATATATATGGTTTTATATATACTATATCTATATATATATATATCTATATATATCTATCTATATATATCTATATATAAATATATATATATATATATATATATATATATATATATATATATATATATATATATATATATATATATATATATATATATATATATATATATATATATATGTAAGTGTTTTACATAATAAAATATGGAATGTTAGTCCATATATATAAAAGTCTAAAACTAAAGAGGTCAACCAGATTGCTTGCAGGAATGTGATCAGACTAGAGACGCTAAAGATGACGTATACAATGAATAAGTAATGTAAGCTAAGATAACATGCGTCACCTGTAGTCATTCAATGTTTATAAAAACATTAGTCCAAGCTCCCTGCTTGAGACAACTACCCCGACCTATTATTCAAACGGCCTACGTGATCTGTAGCGTGTCTCATTCGATTGTGTGTTCGTATGAAACTATGTCATCTGATAGTATGTTCATATGTTCGAACTACTGTCTGTTCCTTCATAACTTGTAACAGAGATGGTAGACAGGCAGAAGAGAGTTAGCTATCGTCATTAGAAGACCTGTACCTCTTTACCTAAGCTTTATCATGTAGAGGAATAGGATTAGCCATTATCATTGGCAGAAGCGGATCAAGCTATCGTTATTAGAGACTTGTACAATCATATCTGATCTTTCAGCATGTAAAACTTCAGAAGAAATTATATCTATTTTTATACTTAGTGTTTTCTACAAGAACCTCACCGAACCATGAGTTTAACACATCGTCGTAAAGATAATACCGACTTCGTAAGTGATCTACAAAACCCCAGACACTCCATTGAAGATGGAAGTGCAATACCAACCGACTTAGCGTATAGATTATCGCTAGTCTAACATTACCTCATAGGGCGCCTTATCATACAAGCACAAGCCCTAATATTGGTGGCAGCGGACAGAAGAACTCTACAACGTCCTAGACGAAGAAAAAACCAGAATAATAAATCATGTATCATAAGAAGTCAACGACGACGGAAGCAGCAGATTCTTCAAGCAACCTAGTATCATTGTTAGTGAGCGACTTCAGAAAACAATAAGAACTCTTCAACGACGACGGAAGCAACAGATTCTTCAAGCAACTTAGTATCGTTGTTTAGTGAATAACTTCAAGAAACAAAACCGACGTGTCATTTTCCTACGGCAACGGAAGCTTCGTCTCTCATTGAATCATTTAAGAAAACATCGTTAGTGCGTTTCCGTTTCCGGCACTGCAAGAATAAACAAACCGAACGCGTCTGCAGCATCGGATTTTCAAGGGCTCGAATCATCGAAACAACGCGCACGGGGAAACTGAAGCCAAACCAGGTCGTCCGCTAAATAGAGAAGGAGGACCAAGGCCGTGTGTCGTTATCGGCAAACACCGTGACTTCCACAAAGCAAGCTAAGTACAATTTTTTTTATTCATTTGGAGTAACTTTGAGTGTTTTCCTTTGCAGGTCGAATTTCGTTATTCCTGTGGCTGAAGTTACGAGACCATTCTTAATCTTACTTTTTTACAGAAATTATCTATATCATTGAGATTTCGCTACTGCGAGTTTTTATCTTTGAGTGTCCTGTTTCCAGAAGTTCTACTGAAATATCATAATCATATACTATGTTAACTTTATCATTTTTGGGTGATTATTAATCCCTTACGTAACAAATCATATTAAACAGTGAATATGCCGTTTACGCAGTGGACGTCTGTATTTATACGATCATGGATAGGGTCGTTAAGCACCGTAGTGATTAGAAAACACACAAAAACAAGTGGAACACCCGTACAAATCTATATAAATTAGAGGTAACACTATTTCGGGTCATGACAATAAATGCTCCTTTGCAAGTCCCGATCGCAGTTTTAGCCTTGAGTTTTTTGAGTTATTAAAATATCGAACCTCAATGACTCAACTTAACTTTAAAAAAAATCGGCTGGATTGCAAGGAATAACATGTCTGTAAAAAACTTTCATCAGGCTAAATGCGCTGACGCCAGGATCCTCACTATTTCAAATTTTAGCAAAGAATGAAGTATAAAAACAGTTAATATTGAATACAGTAGAGATAACTTGTCTTATTAGTAATCGCTCAGTTCCTAATAGTTCGTCATTCATTGCTTTATACGTAACCAGCAACATAATGCTAAAACACACAATACGTTGCCGATGGTAATAAAGAGAAGGATCCTAATTATTACAAAAAGAAATAGAAACAGTAGCCTTTCAGAATCAAACAAGCAAACTCGGTTACTGTGTCACCTAGTCAAGCGGTCAAGGTTAGTCAAAAACTGCCGAAGTGTTCAAAACATAGCAAATTCCACACAATAAGCGACTCTAGCAGAGTGGGGAAAAGCGAGTGTTGTTCATACCAATATCTTTTTTGAATTAAAAATAAAAAGGATTTTTCCTATGAAACACACGACCGTATAAGTAATCAGAGCAGGTTTTCGTTTTAATTTTAATACATTAAGTTATAATAAATACTGGTGGATTAAGCCCGACTGTACGCGCCGTAAAAATTAGAATATCTTGTTTATTCCTTTACTACACGTAATATCCTGTATTTACGGACTCACCGTCTGTTGTTCGAACTTCTCTATGAGAAGTCCGGATAAGCGAGCGCTTACAGATACCTCTATAGTTATAAAAAACATTGATCTGTATGTAGTGTAATTGTAAGATCCATCTAGGGGTATACAAAATATTATCTTACATCCTGCAAAAATAAGGCGTGTTTATCAAAGGAAAATCCTATAAACCTTCAAACATAGTAAAATCCGTTTGAACAAAAATGAGACAGTTAATCAAATAATAACTTATATAAAGGAACTATACATTTGTCTCATAAATCGTAACATTGTTCAAATGACCCAACAGAATTCTTCCCACAACCGCAGTCGTACTTTGCACGCAAAATCTCGAGAAGCATGCACCCTCGAATGTCTTAGTGCGTGTAAAAAGACTTTTGCTGGTAATGAAATTTTAATCCTTCCCGACACTCTGAAAATATAACGATTTCCGCGAACAAAGCTCTAAAAGTATACATATCGTGGGATACGGAAGTTATAAATATCGCATTTTTTTATTGTTGCTAATTTTTAATCACGCCCAACCAGTCGTGGATGAATCTCTCTGATAATCTATCTAAAGTAATATCCGTAAAGTCATTCAAGCAGAGGTGATTCAGCAGAAATTTTTTTTTTATCTTTTACCTGAATACCAGGAAGTTTCTCCACTAGCGAGTGATCTCTGGGAGAAAAAACGGATGTAATTTAACACAAAATACGGTCTAAGGACAAACATAAAGCTATTTACGTACCTTCGTATAGATTCTCAATGAAATTTTAAAATAGAGATAAATGACGAAGTTGAAAAATGTTAGTAATAGGAGCCATTAGGAAATCAAATAAGCCCATATAATTTTTCCCTCAAACGTCATGCCATAAAAGATCGGACTTGGCGTATCTGCGCAGATTACTGTCGCTTAAACACGGAAACGACTTCCGATAGTTTCCAGTGCGATGTACCGACGACATCTTATCTCTGTTAGGTTAGAATAAATTTTTTTTCACCAACTTGGACTTACTTAAAATCTTTTACCTGATACCATTACCTAAGTGATTGTACCTCATACTCCGTTTTCAGCACACTCAGGGGACATTATCAATTTTTTACGTATGCCTCCGCTTACGTTGCGCCGCCCCAATTACAATATGGTGTTTGGAGACTTTTAGGGGATAACCTACATGCCTATATGGATGATCTTGTAATCTTTTCTAATACCTTAGAAGTACATTCACATAAAGTAGAGCTAGTGCTACAGAGACAAAGACAAATAATCTCAGAGTAAAATATCTAAATGTGAGTTTTTTAAAACCGAACATGTTTATCTAGGTTTTATGTGTCTGGTCAAGGTCTTAAAGTGGTCCATGGTAAGGTGTCGGCTATTCTAAACTTTCCGGTACTTATTAACGTAAAAGGGGGATACAGCACTTTTTGCGCTGTAGTGGGTATTACAATCGTATGTAAATATAGTAACTCTTCAATCATGACAGCTCCTTTAACAGATCTTACGAAGAAGACGTAGATTTATTATGGTCTGAAAAGCATCACACAGGCGTTCGATATCTTAAAAGCGGAAAGGAAAATGCAGCTTACCTAACTTAAAAATCCCTGATTTGAAATAAAGGAAGGAATTTTTTTTTTTTTTTTTTTTTTTATTGCAACAGACGGCCTCAGACCAAGGGGTAAGAGGGATACTACTTCAGTAATATGATAACAGTTCTCCCTATAGCTTTTTATTCACGTAAACTAAAGCCCTCTGAAAGTAAATATGCAGTAATAAGCAAGGAAGGGCTAGGTATCTTTAACTCACTAGTACATTTTAAGTTCATAATCTATGGCTATCCTGATAAAGTCCTTACTGAACATGAGTCCTTTACCGAGTTTTTCAAAGCTTTAATCACAGTCCAAAAGGAACTCGGTGACAAATGATCATTCAGGTTATTGAGCCAAGATAAGATATCTACCTGGGAAAGCAAATATCATAGCTGACGCATTATCCCGCCATCCCGCACCATACAGCAGAACCATTAATTGGACTAAAGATATAGAAACATCCGTACCTATTGTTAAAAACCGTATCTAAACAAGAAAATTCCTTAACCCAAGAGATCGCGAGCATTGAATATCTGGGTCGGAGCGCAGAACTGTTACAAACTGAACAAAGCAAGAGTCAACAGACATAACCAAAACAATAAACATTTCGAACGGAAACAGAGTCAGCAGCAATAAACATCAAACATAAACATTTCGAAACGGAAACAGGGTCAGTGCTAAGCAAAAACAATACACACTTCGAGCAGAAACCCTAAAGCAAAAGTATACTTAAGGTATGTGTATCAGAATAATGTAATCAATGTAGTATTATATGTAGGTCCGTGACGAGGAAAACCCGAAGAACACAGCAGATGACTAACGACCAGTAGTAATAATAATCTCTTTCATACCAATCGTCATAAACTGGTTGCATTCCGTCATCCAGGGTTCCATAGTATGTCACAGAAAGCCAATCACTATTTTACTGGCCTACAATGCTTACAGATATAAAAGCACATAACTGATTGTAACACGTGTCATGAAGAAGACAAGGGCACACTAAGACACCTGTCAGTTTAAGGGCCTATCCTGTGCCAAATCAATCCTTGAAAGAAATATACGTAGAATTATTAACAGAATTTACGAGTCTGACAGAGGGAATAAACACTTCTTAGTGTTAATAGTTCTTGACACGTTATATGAAGTAATAGCACTAAAAACAAAAACACACCGCAATTGAGTGCATTAGGAATATTTATGAGTGCTAAATCAGTAAATATGGAATTCAACACATAATAATCTGTGACTCGGGTGGTGTAAATCAATAATAATCTCCTTAACACGTTGTGTGAATTCCTTTCCATTAGAAAACCAATAAATATATTTTATCACCCAGAGTCAATCTGGTTTGGTAGAATAAACGGATAATTAAATAGGAAGTGTCAATGTCTACGAGTTACAACTCGTGATGTGGATCCGAACTGGATTATAGCGGTTCTCGCGGTTTTAATACCTTTATCATTGATATCTTGTATCTATAGAATTGATGCCGCAAGTAGCCTTATACGGTAACGCCGCTAGAACACTTTTCCACATATTCAAGCCAACCACATTTATTATCAAAGATATATAAAAAAATATATAAATAAATAAATATAAAAAAAATAAAATAAATTGGAAAAAATATACATACAAGTGGAGTCAATATAATACACTCCGTAAGAAGTCGGAAGGTTACAAATTAAATTAAATATAAAAAGAATCATCGATTAATATCAATAGCAAAAAACGTAACCACCTTAAATATCCAAAATATATATGCGTAAAGATTTTAACTAACTAACTTAACGCTTTTTAGTAATGACAAATAGCTAAAAGTTCAAACACATATCAAAACCTACTGACATATTGTCTGTCCCGGTGATTTATATTCGTAGTCAATGAAAAAAAAAATTAAATAAATAAATAAATAAATAACTAATAATAAATAAATAAATAAAATAAAATAAAAGAGATTTTAAAGTCAGGAAGTCTAGAAGTGAAAATGTTATCTATGGAATAATCCTATATGAATCTTATACAGGGCTAATAATATATATAGAATTTGTATGGAAACCTTTTTCATATAGTTTGATAAGGAATATTTATTTAACATAATGCCAACATGAAACTAATATATTGTTCAATTTGGTACTGTTGTTTTTTTTTTTTCAGACATTCTTCTCATGCGGGTGGAGAATCAAAACACTCAAAATAAATATCATTTGAAATACTAAAGGTCGTATCTCTTACAGCGAAGTAACGTAACTCTTAGCTGGCTGAGAGCAATCTCCTGCCAAGTGACGACGTCATCATTGCCGTATCAGCATTTGATTCCTTTTAACCTCAATAATCTGCTTACACAGGTTTCATCTGTGTGTCGTCTCTGCTTGCAAAAGCAGATTGACTGGAGAAAGTAAGGAATGCCTTAGCCCGAACTTCTCATGGGCAAAGCAGACGTTAGGTACAAGTGTCTATCGGTGTGCGCATGCAACTTTAGCTAAGAGTTGCAATCATTTTAAAATTAATAACAAAATAAGCAAATAGAATTTCTATAACAACAAATGAATTAATTTTTGCTGAACCTCATAGACATTTAGAAGTATCAAGATATATATGTGAAAAAAATTTACTTGCAACATTAGCCTATTACAATTCAAGTAAAACAATTCATGGGAAAATGTCACATTTTCTTTGAAAAAAACCCAAAAGTTTATTTAGAAATTAGTTACATAGTGGGTTTTTTTTTTTCGTTGTTGCATCTCCTACCTATTAATAAATGTTTTTAAAATTAACCTCAGAGGATGCGCGCGAGAAAATTAAACTTTTGTCAGGGCACCATAGAATCAGATTAATATTCTCTTTTCACTCTATGTTGCCTGGCAATCTACAAATAGCTCCGTTTTCCACTTCTTTGTCTAGTAACTTACTACCAGTAATATCGAATTTTCTTTGGGATTTGTATAGATATCTGTTTATTTGTTATAATTATGGATATTTTTACAGTCATCATAGACCTGGATAGGTTCACACTCATTGTTAATGCCATGGATAAAAATGTTTGTACAGCTGACTCTTTTGAATTCCAATATATCAACGAATTCATGTGGGTTAAGTCTGGTCTAAATGGCTCTCTCCCCTCCCCTGTATTTGGATGTTCGTCTGAATTTACTTTGCCCTTGTGACAAGTATAATTTCACTTGCAGGGCTGATTAATGGAAACCTGTTTACAGTATCCGCAGTAGGAGAGTTTCACATCGCAACTTCAAAAAATCGTTCGTCGCAGCGGACGACTACAGTCAAGTAACAACCGCCTACAATGTGAAAGGAATTTCATGGACTTCTTCGACCGACACCGTACCTCGTCGTTAATATCGTTTTCATACGGAACGCTCCAGCGGCTGTCGGAATTCGACTACAAAAAGGGACATACTTCCGACAATTACGACCCGAAGGATATTCAACTCTACTTTGCTGGCGAAGGACTCGTGCTGGATGATCTATTCATCGCGAACGGAATCGTGTAGCTTAGGATGCAGAGAATAAGTATGAGCGCAAAATAGAACGTTTGACCCGCCCCAGGCAAATTTTTCCCCTTGTTTTAACCATTGAAAAAGGCCGTTTCAATTGGCTAAAGGTGGTTGTCTGGAACTGTGTAATGGACGAAAAGTTGTTCGAAAGCTAGTTAAAAGTGAAGTAGTATAACCTCGGTCATGTATCCTATATATATAAGTATCATGTATCCTATAATCTATAAATGATCATAAATACAGAATCGAAATATATTTTTTGCGTGTACGCACTAGGAATCTATATATAAATGATCATAAATAACGGAATCGAAATATATCTTTGCGTGTACGCAATAGGATCTATTTAAAGTGCACATATATTAATCATAATTATATGAATCCATATACATATGTATAAACAAATCAGGTACCTATAATCAATCCGTTACCTTTTATCTTACCAATATCTGCAGTTATTTATGAGTTAGTATATTTGATTAATGAATCAGATATATAACATTTAGCATAAAAATCAACGAATCAATCAGCATAAACATTAATAATTTTTATCATTCATATATGAACTTTTTATCAGGTTTAAAATTATGATTTTTATCATGTTAATCTTCATTCTATGCAATTATCAGAGTACATTAGTATTTTCTGTAGCATATGTATCTTAATGAGATGAAGTGAAAAAACTGTATCATTATATATATCATGTGATCACTATTATTTTACCAATATCATTGTTTTATATTTTATTACTTGAATCAATTCATGTACACAATGAATTTTTATTTACTTATATATATATACTATTACATAGTGTCTGTATCACACTCCTATAAGTCAGAGCAAGTCAAGTTTGAGTAATATTCAGTAGCTGGTTTTGGTAGCTGACCGAGCTAATGTAAGTGTTTTACATAATAAATATGGAATGTTAGTCCATATATATAAAAGTCTAAACTAAAGAGGTCAACCAGATTGCTTGCAGGAATGTGATCAGACTAGAGACGCTAAAGATGACGTATACAATAAGTATGTAAGCTAAGATAACATGCCGTCACTGTATCATTCAATTGTTTATAAACATTAGTCCAAGCTCCCTGCTTGAGACAACTACCCCGACCATATTATTCAAACGGCCTACGTGATCTGTAGCGTGTCTCATTCGATTTGTGTGTTCGTATGAAACTATGTCATCTGATAGTATGTTCATATGTTCGAACTACTGTCTGTTCCTTCATAACTTGTAACAGAGATGGTAGACAGGCAGAAGAGAGTTAGCTATCGTTCATTAGAAGACCTGTAACCTCTTTACCTAAGCTTTATCATGTAGAGGAATAGGATTAGCCATTATCATTGCAGAAGCGATCAAGCTATCGTTATTAGAGACTTGTACAATCATATGCTGATCTTCAGCATGTAAAACTTCAGAAGAAATTATATCTATTTTTATACTTAGTGTTTTCTACAAGAACCTCACCGAACCATGAGTTTCACATCGTCGTAAAGATAATAACCGACTTCGTAAGTGATCTACAAAACCCCAGACACTCCATTGAAGATGGAAGTGCAATACCACCGACTTAGCGTATAGATTATCGCTAGTCTAACATTACCTCATAGGGCGCCTTATCATACAAGGCACAAGCCCTAATATATATATGTATATATATATATCTATATATATATATATATCTATCTTATATATATATATATAGATATATTATATATTGTATATATATATATATATAATATTATATATATATATATATATAATATATATATATAATATATATAGATAGATATATATATTATATATATGATATATCTATATATATATAGATATATATATATATAGATATATATATATATATATATATATAATATATATATATATATATATATATGATATATATATATATATATATATATATATATATAATATATATATATATATATTTCCATATTTCCATATCATTTGTAATTTTGATATTTAAGTCTGCTTTTATGAGGTACTGTTTCACTAGTAGTCCGAAGTTTTATGTATAGAAATTAATTTTGTGACGTCAGCGTTGAAGTCTCCGAAATCAGACTAAGTTAAAAGTCGTTCAAAAAGCCGATTTTAACTGTAGTCGTGACGATCCGTCAAATAAGAGAGAGAGAAGAAATTTAGTAAGAAAAAGAGAGGAAAAAAGATAGAAAATGAAACGAGATAAAGTAAGAATGTAGTAAGCAAGAGAGAGAGAGAGAGAGAGAGAGAGAGTACCAAGCGGAGACTGGTCCTTAGCACATTGATTATTTATGAGGGAGGTCTGATTTCCGCTGAAGTTTTCCCTTCCGGGTATTGCTTATTTTTTGTTTTTTATTTTATTTCCTCCTGATTTCCTCTCTCTCTCGAACGTACGAACTCCCAACTGCTGTTCCTGATGCGAACTATAAAGGCGAATGGCCCGAAGCATTTTGAAAACAGGCTGATGGTATTTTAGCAGAGTGGAAATTTAGTGTCAAAGTTGTAGTGTTGAGTTCTTTCACTCCAGCTGTTTTGGCTGCAGGATTTTATTGCTCTCGTGTTTTGAGTCCTTACTTACGTGCAGCGGCTTGGCTGGCGTTTCCATTGTTTTGGATTTTTTTTTTTTTGTTTTTTTTTTTTTTTTTGGTGCATTCACTGCAGTGGTTTTATGAACCGTGCGCATTTGGTTTGTGTAATGAGGCGCATATGGTTTGCTTACACTTTTGTGTGTGTTTATTTGTGCGTGTATATATATTATATATATATATATATATATATATATATATATATATATATATTATATATATATATTATTATATTCTATATATATGTATATATGTTATATATGTATAATGTATACATATATATATATATATTATATATTATTTATATATAATATATATATATATATATATATATATATATATATATATATATATATATCATATATATATATATATATGGGCATGTAGACCTATGTAGGGTGAGTGCATTTATGAAGATATAGGCATGCTTTAAGTACATAAAAATATTAAATTCTCAGCTAACAGAATTAACCAAAAAAAAAAAAAATCGACATTAATAGCAGTTATTGCAAATAACATAAAAGGATGTTGGCAAAGAGGATCTGTTAGGTCAGAAGGCTGTGATCCAAAAATTCAGTAGGATTCGTAAATTTGATAAATTTGTGAACGAAATCGTATTCGAGCGTATTTTCATTTGATTCTCGTAAGTGACGAAAAATGTCTTTTGAATAATTGTCCGGTTAATTTAGAAAACTAACTTTTGTTTTGCCGGTATATTTATAACAATTGTCCTGTTATTATTTACAACTTTTATTCTTCGGTTGTTATTTGCAACATATTTTTTGGTCCGGTTATGTACAGCACATTTTATTGGTTATTATTTACAACTTCTATTGTCCGGTTGTTATTTACAACATTTTTTTGTACGTTATTATTTACAACACATTTTTTGTTCGGTTATTATTTACAACACGATTGTATAGTCCGGTTGTTATTTGCAATATGCTTTTAATGTCCTGCTATTATTTATAACACGCTTTTAGGGTTCGGTTATTATTCACAACACTTCTATTATCCGGTTATTATTTACAACACGCTTTTATATTCTGGTTATTGTTTACTTAGCTTTTATTTTCCGGTAATTTACAACATTTATCGTCCGGATATTATTCACAACTCTTTATCATCGGTTATTAACAACACACTTGTATTGTCCGGTTATCATTTACAACACGCTTTTATCGTCTGTTAATAAATGCACACTTGTATTGTTCGGTTATTATTTGCAACACTTTTATTGCCCGTCATTTACAACTCACTTTTATTGTCCTGTTATTTACAACATACTTTTATTGTCCTGTTATTTACAACATACTTTTATTGTCCTGTTATTATTCACAATACAGTATTATTGTCAGGTTGTTAATTACAACAATTTTATTGTCCTGTTATTAATCGCAACACACTTTTAATTTCCAGTTATTATTTGAAACACTTTTGTTGCCCGATTATCATTAACAACTCACTTTAATTATCCGGTTATGGTTTACAACATTTCTATGGTCCGGTTATGATTTACAACATTTTAGTGCCCTGTTATGATTTACTACACTTACTGCCCAGTTATTTACAACGCACTTTATTGCCGGGTTGTTATTTACAACAGACATTTAATGTCCGATTATTATTCGCAACATACTTTTATTGACCCTTTAATATTTACAACAAAATTTTAAGCTTTGAATTCCCAACTGTAGCTGTGGCTGTTATGCATACAGCGGTATCTCTCCGCTTCGCAAATAAGCTCCCACCATCTGCAAGGGACACTTCTCAGACTTCGGTATTGGGAAAAAGTTCCCCCACACAAATCACACGGCTCTTAAAATTTCAAAGAAATACGATCGGCGTTGCAGGTTTTATTTTATTTATTTGTTTACTTTTTTTAGCTGATGTCATACCACTGGCTTTTCCAAAACATTGGATTGGCTGTTCGTATTTTTTTTTTAGCTGATGTCACACTAGCTTTCCCAAATAATTGGATTGGTTGTTCGTATTTTTTTTTTTTTTTTTTGCTGATGGCACACTACTTTCAAAAAAAAAGAAATGGGATTGGTTGTTCGTATATATATATATATATATATATATATATATATTATATATATATATATATATATATATATATATATATATATATATATATATATATATATATATATATATATATATATATATATATATATATATATCTGTGTCACACTACCTTTCCAAGAGAAAAAATGGATTGGTTGTTCGTATATTTTTTAGCTGATGTCACACTACCTTTTCCAATAATTTGATTGGTTGTTCGTATTGTTTTTATTTATTTTTTTAGCTGATGTCACACTACCTTTTCCAAATAATTAGATTGGTGGTTCGTATTTTTTATTTATTTTTTTAGCTGATGTCACACTGCCTTTTCCAAAAAATCAGATTGATCGTTCGTATTTTTATTAGAATTGTAACTAAGGTATTGGAACTTTTAAAAACCTATGTAAAATATTTTCAAGTTTTTCTTTCAAATTTTAATTTGTGGCCGAAAATATCTTAGAACCGATTTCATTCTCATTTGGGATGAGGATTACCTTGTGAAAAAACCTTGTGGAGTTCCTCTTGTTTTGATGCTTTACATTCAGACAGAGCAATGAACATGCGCGTCTAGTCTCTCCTCTCTCTCTCTCTCTCTCTCTTCTCTCTCTCTCTCAACAAGGTAATATAATTCCCTGCTTAGGTCAACCAAAGCACACAGGATTTCCTGGAAACCCCCGGATATTCCCCCACCCCTCCTCCACCCTCCTCCTCCAAACCTCTTCCCCTTCCAGAGGTCGTGCGCAATGGGTGTGATTACTACTGGTAAAAAAAAAAAAAAAAAAAAAAAAAAAACGAAAAAAAAAAAAAAAAAAAAAAAAAAAAAAAAACTTCAGTCATCAAATAATCTCTTAACTCTCAAACAACTCATAGGAAGTCTGACTTCCTTGTGGAATATTTAGTTTTAATGGACATTACTTGGACATTACAGAAATTCTCAAATACATTTGTACAAAAGGTTTCCTCCGAATCCTCTACAGAGTGACAGAATTTTGAAGCGGAGGCCTAGGAAGTCTCTACTTCGCGTTGCTTATAAACGCATTTTGCCCAAACCCCTCCTCCCATCACCACTTAACTTTGCAGCAACTTCTGAGGTGCATTAAAGGATTCTCGCAAGTTCTCCCTTTATGGTTTTGGTGGCACTTAAAAAGTTGGTCCAGAATCCGATAGTTTATTAGCAGCTGTACCTTCCCAACGAAGGCAAATTGTAGCTTAAAAGGTGACGCGGAATGGGGTGATGTGTGTTCTAAAAAAAAAAAAAAAATACCAGGATGAGAAAAAAGATTTGTGATAATTTTATTCAATATTCTGAAACTTCCTTGAGCTCTGCCTGCAGGAGGGTTACAACATGTTCCCCAAGTTGCAGGTTGAATTACAGTACAGTCTTTCAAGTCGTTTTAAAATGACTGGCTGGTAACCACCATTTTTTGTTGCGGAACTGATGAAATTTATATTTTATCTTTATTTTCCAAAATAACCCTCTCAAAAAACCACTTTTCTTGTGGCGCTGCTCGTTACCCGCCGACTTCCATCACGATAGACGAACTTAATGATCTAAATACCTTCTTCAGTCTCACTCGTTCAGGAACTCCTTAAAACGGCGAGAGGCTTCGAGGCTGAATTTTATGTAAAAGATTACGGGAAATGCCCCGTAAATTGCATCGGAGATTTTTTCCTTATTCCCCTCAGGAGGAGGAAGAAAATCCCTAACAAGCTTAAACTTATTTTTTTCTCTCCTCTCTCCGAGACGCGAATATATTTTCCCAACATTTTCGGAAACTGGTTAAAAAGAATTGCAGTATCGTGGTTGTTAATGGTGCAAATATTTAGGTGTAGATTTTTGTGTCTGTAGATTCCCGTTTTCCTGATAAAAACATGTCCGTCCTTTTGTATGGAACACTCGAAAAAGAAAGGAGACCCTTTACTTCATTGCAGGAGGAGGGACAAGACTTGACCTCGCTTTCCTTAATTGCTTTCTCTCTCAAGGTGACAGCGTTTCGGACTATTGTAGAAGGCATTAGGAACCAGAAATACGTTGTTTTTCTATTGTTCAGAATAGAAAGTGTTTGACAGAAAAGTAAACCTTAAGAAACGCCCCAAATATTTCTGACTAGTCCCATTTTAAAAATCTTTATTTTGTATTGTCAATTTTCTCTTGGGATGTGGATCTTTGTTTTTCATATTTCTCATTTAAATTGTTTACTAGGCTGCTTTCTCTGTCGTCAATTAAAGCAAAGGTGAATTTTCCAATTATGGGTAAAGGGAGCGTGGTGATGGCCCATGTGCTGTTAATATTATCGAGAAGTTTTAAAATTTTTTCTATGTGGGAACTTGGCATAATTATTCACTGGATCTTTGCAACCAGGGTTAAGAAATAAGAATAGACATGAAATAGATTATTATGTTCTCTTAATTCATCTGTCTCCTTCAAACAAACTGTAAACAAAACATTCACTTCTCATTTTTATCGTTCTTGATTTTGAAAAGTTCAGAAAGTCTTTTAATTAAAAAAAGATAAGGGAATTTTCTTATATATTGCCCCAAGGGTTTTCGAGGGTCGTTCTGTAGGACTAATATTTCTTGGTGGTCATTATCTTTGTTATTTACAGTCTTTTGTTTCATGTTTTTACGGTCATCCACAAAGGTGGGTACATACCAGGTTAAAACCCGTTGGGGTCACTATCCGGGTAAGAAATTTTTTTTTTTTTTTATTAGAGCCAAACTTTCATCCACGACGATCCTGTTCCTCACGCTTATCCTGAAAGCTCTTGAAGTCTATTAAAGGATTTTCCTAAGTTTTCCTTTTATGCTTTTTTGAAAAAAAAAAAACGCTAAAAGTTGGACGAGACGAGGATAGTTCATTAGCAACGTGAATACTAGATATTTTCATGGCGCGGGTATTTTCATTCAAGGCAAATTGTAGCTTATAGGTCATGCGATCTGTCTAGTCTTTATTGTAAAAAATTTACAAAAGTTAAAAAAAAATTAAATTAAAAACAAATTGACACAGGCATTTGTAATAACGAATAGACACAGGCATTTGCAATGAGTTTCGAGGGTTTGTAATTAACATAGAATTAGTTATATTATCACTTATTGCTAATTCATAATCCCCAAGAAGTAGGAAGTGTTTCCTTAATACCATTTACCCTTATGGAAATAAACTATAGTTTTTATCTTAATAAAGCATTTTCTCAAAACAGTTATTATTATAAACTATGAATGTAATTGCATTATTATGATAAACATTTACTAAAAATAGGAATGATATTCAAGCAGAGTGATTGTAGCTTTTCCTTCCTTTTATACAAAAACCTATTTTCTTTCCATACGTCAATTTGGAGAAATCATTTACTTACAAATAAACCCTAAATATATATCAATTTCTCACGAAGCTGTTAATCTAAATACCTCCTTCGGACTCCGTCTCACTCAGGGGAAACTCCTTAAAAAGACGAAGAGAGAGAGAGAGAGAGAGAGAGAGAGAGAGAGAGAGAGAGAGAGAGAGTTTAAGCTGAATTTTACGTAAAAGTTTCAAAGGAAATGCCCTGTAAATTGGATCGGGGCTTTTTACACTTCGATGAGAATCCGTAACAAGCTTAAACTTTTTCCTCCAGCCTCCGAGACCTGGACTGCATTTTCCAAGTGTTATTATTTTTGGGGGGTCATTTCAGAACAAAGTTAAGGGTAGGCTCCACTTTGGGGGGTGCCGATCGTAAAAAATATTTGCCAAAAATACACTAATCAAGACAGGCTAATGAAATTTTCAGGCATTATTAGCACTATAATAATGCATATTCCCTGTGAGTTTTATCATCCTACAGGGAAAAGTAATGATTTTATGAAAAAAAATGTGAAAAAAACGGATATTTCCGGCCCCTTGTACTGAAGGTTGTTTGGTGATTGGTGAGAAACTACAGTCTTGAATAGAAATTCGGTCTGACAGAATGTTGGTATATCCACCTGGAACATGCACAAAAAAAATTATCAAAATAGAACAGTAATAAGCACGTAATAACAAAAAAAAGAGCAACAACTTCGTAAGTTCAGCGAAAGCCAGCCGAAAAATCAGACTATAGCTAGGAAGAATATTCAGGAAAAATTCAAAAACCCACCTCCACCCAAAAAAAAAAAAAAAAAAAAAAACAAAAAAAAAAAAAAAAAAAAAAAAAAAGGTGGGGGTGGTTTTTTTCTTTGATTGTCCTAAATAATATAATTTTTAGATGTTTTTAGGCTATCAAGTGACATAATAACTACAAACTCTCAAAAGGTTTTGTCCTAAATCGAGATTTGAATTTTTCCTGAATTATTTCTCCTAGCTATAGTCTGATATTTCGGCGGCGGGGCTTCGCTGAACTTACAAAGTTGTTGCTCTTTTTTTTGTTATTACGTGCTTATTTACTGTTCTATTTTGATAATTTTTTTTTGTGCATGTTCCAGGTGGATATACCAACATTCTGTCAGACCGAATTTCTATTTCAAGACTGTAGTTCTCACCAATCACCAAATAACCTTCAGTAAAAGGGCCGGAAATTTCCGTTTTTTCACATTTTTTTATATAAAATCCTTAATTTTCCCTGTAGGATGATAAAACTTACAGGGAATATGCATTATTATAGTGCTAATAATGCCTGAAAATTTCATTAGCCTGTCTTGATTAGTGTATTTTTGGCAAATATTTTTTACGATCGGCACCCCCCAAAGTGGAGCCTACCCTTAAAGTGGGTGTAATGCAAGGGTTGCCTACACTTGTTCAAGTGTTTTAAAGTAGTCTCTGTGTACATCGTCTGCAACTTTATTTATTTTTAAATATGCAGAGCATGGTAGATGTATCGAAAGGTCTCATAATGGATGGTCGGTCAATCTCAGGAGTGTCTCTTTCCTAAACCCATAGCGTTGACGAGTGTCATTTTACTTACCTTTATCCTGAAAACTATTAAAAGTACATTAAAAGGAATTACTTGAGTATTCCTTTATGCCTAGTTGGAAATATCAAGACTTAAGACCAGACTCAGTTCTTTATCTGCATGAACGTAAATTTTGATAGCAGGGGCTTTGTCAAGCCTTGGAAATTATACTTTTGAAAGTAAGTATACTCGTATGGTATATTTTTCCTTAAGAAGATAGATTCAAAAATTCTTTCTTCGTAGGTGAAAAGTCCCAGTCCTTAGCAGAGAATGAAACCATTCTTAACGACGTGCTTTTCTGTGAGAATGGTGGTGGTTGGAGTTGTTGAAGATCTCCTGTTATTAAATGTTGTTAACAGAGATTTTTTATCTCTTGGTATTAAGAGTTTTATTTTTTTTTTCCACATTCAGCAGATATTTCCTTTACGTGAATATAAAATGTAATTTTTCTATATATCTTTAAAATGACATTGCAATAATAGAACGAGTAAAATTACTCGGATATATAATCCTAGCTGCCACCGGCAGATAATTCCTGGACGTGAAGATAAAATACGCTTTTTTCCTCGACCTCTTTTCCCAAAATATTGCGTTAATAAAACTGCGTTAATAAAACTGCAAAACATTACGTTATAAATGCTCTCATTGCTTCCAAACCAGCGTCGTGATGTACGCAGTCAATGATCCAAATAGCATGCCATCATTTTCTGAATCTTGCCCAGGGAACTCTTAAAACGTCGTGGGAGCTTAAACTGGATTCTATGTGAAAGATTAGAGGAAATGCATCGTAAATTGACTCGGGGATTTTTTCCCCTTTAGGAAAAGGAAAAAAAAATCCATAACACGCTTAATTTTTTTAAATTTATTCTCTCTCTCTCTCTCTCTCTCTCTCTCTCTCTCTCTCTCTCTCTCTTCTCTCTCTCTCTCGTTACTTCTAGATCCCACTGATGCGTTTTCTATGCAAGTTTTTTTAGGATATTGAAGTGTTTTTGTCAGCTGGGTATTTAATTAAGCCGTCTTGTAAGGTACATCTTGGGGATAATGGAATGGGAGGAAAGCCCTCTTTCTTACTTGAAACTGAAAAGAAAAGACTTCTATTCATATAATATTATCAAGTAAAAACCTTCCTTCCTTGAAAAAAAAGAAGAAAAAACACTTTCAGAGGATTAATGGAGAACAGGAGGAAAAGCCTTCTTCCTTACTTTAGATTTTAAAAAATTAACACATGTATACTATTCGTTTTAATTATTATGTACTATATGTAAATAATTAACCAATTTTTTTTTTAATGGGCCCTTCATGAGCCTCACATTCTTTGAAAACTTTCTAAACTTTCTAAGTGTTTCAGAGGATTTTTCATACGTTTTCCCGTATACTTGTCGAGCATCAATGTGTATTTGAATGGCAGATTGATTATTGAATGGGCAACTTGAAGTTAGTGTAAAATTGAATATCATTCATATATTCATGAGCCTAGTTTCTTGGTGCAAAATAAGCATATTTTTAATTATTCTACTTACTTGGTTAGGTTAGGTTAGAAATAGATTGGTCTTCGAGGAGTAATTGGATTAGCGACATATTTTTTTTTGTCATTCCGTTATGTGGGAATTCACCACATTTTTATTTTATTTTTGTCCTAATGGAAATATATGTTTTGCCTTTCCGTCAACAAGGATTTCTTTAATTAGATTTGAGTCCCCCTAAAGAAAGTAATGTATTTCACGCATGAAAATTGTAAGTTATATCCACCTAAAAAATTTCGTATATTTCGTGAATAAAAATCATTAATTTTATAAAGTGTTAGGAAGAAAAATTCTGATAAATGCATTCGGCATCCTTCAGCCAGCATCCCGATATTACAGACGATGTCTGTGATCTAATTCAGGCTGTGAATCTTACTCGGGCAACTCCTTACAACGACGGGAGAAAGTTCGGGCTGATTTTTATGTAAAAGTTGAAAGGAAATGCCCCGTAAATTGGATGTGAGTTTTTCCCCTTGCCAGGATGAAAATCCTTAACAAGCTTAAACTCTCTCTCTCTCTCTCTCTCTCTCTCTCTCTCAGCGAATACATTTCGTGAGCATTTTGAGAAATTTAAGGGTAACGAATTCCTGGGTTCGATTCCTGAGCGAGTGGGAGTGTTAGAGCATTTATCAGTCTGCTGAATCTCATCGTAGCTGTTGTGTCCTTAGCAGTACTATAGTAAGTAGCTGGTGGTTAGTTGACCTTGGTGGGTTGCAGCCTGGGTGAAGGATACTGCTCTTAGCAATATCAGCCCTTAATACTTGCTGATACTGAGAACCGGACTAGAATGCTTCCTGATATCTTTTATATGGAGAAATGAGTGTGTATTTATGTATATGTATATATAAATACAAACATAATGTTGTATGTATTACTACAATCCCCTCATATCTTACTATAATGGGCGTAATGTCTGTTCGTCCGTCTGTCATTCAATCACGGCCAAACGGCTGGTCCGGTGGGCATGAAACTTGGCAGGGTTACGGTGGGGACCCTTAAGATGGCTTATAATGGGGTTTCATCCTACCTCCCCCACCCCCACCCCTCCGAAGGCGTTGGGGGTGAGAAGGGATTCCCTGAATCGGAGCTGGTTCTGCCCGTGAAACAAGTCTGGCTATGCCCGTAGACTTAGTTACCTTACGAATTTTCATACATAAATTGTGTATACATTATATTTGCTAGTACTGTATAACAACAATATGAATAAGTCTGTTTACTACAATCTCTGTGCCGTTATTTTGTCTTTAGAGTAGAGCAAGGAAATTAAAAAACAAAAAAGTCGGCTTTCGTAACACTACGTTGCATGATATTATCCGCCCCGCAATTATTTTCTCCTTGTTATTTTCCTACATCGGAATATATCTCGCTAGCAATTCACTTCATTCCGAGACTGTAGGAAATTTTACATACTGTGAGCGACTCGGTCACCTTTTATTTATTTATTTATTTATTCATTCATTTATTTATCCGGAATGCTGCTCACATAATATTTATCCAGAATGCTGCTCACATAGTATAACTATTCAGATAGTGTCGACGGTAAACTTATTTTTTGCTTTTATATAATATATGTGATATATGCTTATGTATATATATATATATATATATATATATATATATATATATATATATATATATATATATATATATGCAAAATAAAAACACTGTATCGTGCTTCTAAGAAATCAATAGAGGGATCCACAGTAATATTCCTTGTTTATCTAGATATAATATGTTTATACAAAGCTTAAAGCTTTCGTCCATCCTCCTGTGGACTTGATCAAGTCCACAGGAGGATGGACGAAAGCTTTAAGCTTTGTATAAACATATTATATCTAGATAAACAAGGATATTACTGTGGATCCCTCTATTGATATATATATATATATATATATATATATATGTCACCGTGTGTTTATATATTTGTTTAGTGTTTTAGATTGAAAACTATATTTACATCATAATAAGTACTGTTTGTATGTATATAGGGATTTCAGAGTTAAAGCAGAGTTAAAGACCCAACTGTAATTACCAACGAATTCTTGTTACCATAATGAAGATTGGTAATTGACATCTTGCTTTGGACAGTTGCTTAGTTACTGTTTCTCTTTCTTCAGAGGTGAAATGGGGATCAGCAGAAATAACTCGTGAGTGCATTCGTGGTGCTGTTGTGCGGAAGAGGTCGAGATCCCTGCCACCTTGGATTTTATACATCAGCCCTACTTGAAAGTGCTCTTCGTCGGCGTTGGTTGTTTACCGTCACCGAAGTATTGGTGCTTGGTGTTTAGTGGTAAATGTTACGGTAATCGCAAAATGTGCACTGGTCGCTATGATCGAGAGTGTGTGTTTATGGCGGTCGAAGTCACGAAAGCATGTTTGAGAGGTTGTGGCCTTATGCACAAGGGATAAGTGACCGACCGCACGGCAGTTACCGCGAGTGTACTCGGTATCTTTTCCCTGTATTTTGATTGTTATTAAATATGATACCTATTGCTTATTTATATATAAAATGTAAAATCAGATAACAATCATTTTTCTATTTGTTACAACGTTATTATTGATGAAATGAACACCGTTCTTACTTATTGATATTTGTTTGACATTCATTATACTTACGTGACTATTCCATTTATTCACTTTTATTATCAATTAAATAATTAAATGTTATATATATTTGCTATGTTATAATTAAAACTTTAAAAAGCTCATATAATTGTTTATCACCACTTTCGTCTACAACAGTTTAAAAGACTAAAAGAACCTTCAAGTGCTATTGCATAGCTTGTAGTTAATATTTATTAACTAGTGAATAGTACTTGTGACATCTGAGCGACCATTGCCATGGATGTAGACGTGGTTTTAACGAAAAAGATACATTGTGAACTGTGTATTTAAAATTGAGTAATCTGAAAGTCAGTCCCGGTAACTTATGTCTTCCATCGCGGAATTCAACGAGCTCTCCGCAAAGAGCTTGGTTATGAAGGCGAAGACTTAGAAGATTTGTAAGTGATGAACAAAGTGCTTTAAGGGATATTAGAAATAAGGAACGAGAATTAGAACGTGAAAAAACTAGAAGCTGCTCGTGAGGAAAGAGAAAGGGAACGCCAGGAGAAAGAAAAGGAGCGTGAATATGACCGTGAAAAAAGTGGAGAGAGATAGAGCTCATGAGATTCGTTTGTATGATATGCAAGAATCTTTCAAAAACAGGAGATTGAGAAATTGAAAAACTGCAAAAAGAATCAAGGACTCGGCCAGTTAATACCGAAGGTTCTGACACTGAAGATAACCAGGTAAGAGTAAAAGTTAAAGGTCCTTCTATTCCTGATTTTGATGAAAACAAGGATGATATTGATGCATATCTTAGGAGGTTTGAGGTTCTTGCTAGTGCAGCCAAGTGGCCTAAAGGGGAGGGGATTGGGCTATAAATTCTAAGTTCACATTTAAAGGGTGCAGCTTTGGAAGTTTACGTTAGACTTTCACCTGAGATGCTTTGGATTTATAATAAGGTTTTTGAATCACTTATGAAAAGATTTGATTGTACTGAGGAAGGTTTCAGAGTAAAGTTTCGGTCAGTTAAACCTCAGAAGAATGAATTAGTTGGAACAGTTTGTGTCTAGATTAGACATCTCTTGAAGAGGTGGATTGAAATGTCAAAGTGTGAAATGACATGTGAAGGCTTAACTGATTTATTTCTTATTGAGCAATTTTTGCAGAGTTGTGGCAGGCAGTTGCAGGTACATCTGAGAGAGCGATTACCATTATCGCTTAACAGAATGATTGAATTAGCAGAAAGTTATGTTCAAGCTCATGGAGGTTTATTTTCATAATTCTAGATATTTTTCTACAGTACGTAGTTGACAGAGTTGACATCATCCGGGGAAGCGCATCCTGAGCAGACTGCTAAAACCCATTCGATGTCCCCACCCTCTATTAAGTGTTATAAATGTGGACAAGTGGGTCATAAGGCTTCAAATTGTCTAGAACATGCAAAGGGATCCAAGAAAAATGTCATGCTGCAGCAGGAGAAGTTGTTTATTGGACCAGAAAGGGCCGTAAAGGAAATTTTAAAGATCCTGTTGTGGATATAAATAAAGAAGTGTTTGAAAATGATCACACTGAGTTGGCAAGTGTTGCTTCTGATATGCCTGTCGAGGAGGGTATTTTATACGGGAACCCAGTGAAAGTTTTGAGGGACACTGGTTGTACAACTGTCATAGCCAGAAAAGACTTGGTGCCTGTTGAACATTTACTGGTAAGAGCAGTAGGATTCGATATATGAACAAGAATCTTGTAGAAACTTATCCTTTGGCTGAAATTTACATTCAATCGCCATTTTTCACGGGTACTACCCTTGCTGTGTGCATGGAGGACCCCCTCTTATGATATCATTATAGGCAACATCCCTGTAGCAACAAGGTTGGAGAAACCCACATCCGGCGCTGTATTAACGAGAGCTGGTGCAAAGAAATCTCAATCTACATTCCAAAGCTGAAAACGTCAGACTCTAAGATTTCTTGGGACATGGATTCAAAGGAAATCAAGAAAGAGCAAGAAGAGGATCCAAGCTTAAGATCTCTGCGAGATGATGCAAGAACTGGTAGAGCTATTACTAGAGATGGAAAAGGTAAGGCAGTTTTGGAGAGAGGATTGTGTTCAGAATCTATTCAGACGAGGGGTATTGAACACAAGCAACTAGTATTACCGTTTTAAGCTTCGAGAGGGGCGTGATGAGCATGGCACATGAAGGTAATACTTGGAGGTCATTTGGGTGCTGAGAAGACCTTAGGTAGAATAAGGCAGGAATTTTACTGGCCAGGTATTGGGCAGCGTAAAGAGATTCTGTCAGTCGTGTGACATTTCAGAAAACTTATCCTAGAGGAAAGTTGGGAAGGTACCTTTGGGAGAGGTACCACTCATTGACACTCCTTTTAACGTGTTGCTGTTGACTTGATAGGACCTATTTTGCCAAGAAGTAGTTCTGGTAACAATATATCCTGACCATGGTTGATTATGCAACCAGATACCCTGAAGCCATAGCCTTACCATCTATCGAAAACTGAGCTGTAGCTGATGCCTTGTTGAGTTTCTTTTCCAGAGTCGGGATTCCTGAAGAAATGGTGACTGATAGAGGCAGTCAATTTACATCGCAGATGATGGACGAAGTTAGAGGTCTTTGTCAATCAAGCATCTTCTACGGACCCCTTAAGCATGCGATGGCGAATGGTCTAGTTGAAAAGTTCAATGGAACGTTGAAATCTATTGATTAAAAGGATGTGTGCTGAACAACCTACTAACTTTGGATAGATACCTGCCTGCAGTTTCTCTTTGCATACCGAGAGTCCTCCACAAGCAAGCATGGGGTTTTCTTTTCCCTTTGAATATTATTTATGGGAGAACGGTGCGTGGCCCTTTAGCTATTCTGAGAGATTTGTGGGATAAGGAGAGAAATGAGGAAGAGGTAAGAACTACTTACGATTATGTATTCAACCTTCGAGAAAGATTAGAAGAAACAAACTTGTAGTTGGCCCAAGAGGAACTGAAGAAGTCGCAAGGTAAATATAAATTCTTTTATGATAAAAAGGCTAAAAAATAGAACATTTAAAATTGGCAAGTGAAGTTCTCTTACTATTACCCAAGGCTAATAATAAATTGTTACTTCAGTGGAAGGGTCCTTTTCCTGTGTTGGTGTGAGGGGGAAGATGGATTATGAAATTCAAATAAATGGAACAAAAAAGGAAACTTTATCATGCTCAACTTGCTTAAAGCTTACATTCCTAGGAATAAAAGTCTGTAGAAGTTCGAGAAAGTGGAGGTACAATTGCGTGGTCGAGGAGGATCCACAGGAGGATTTCTCACCCCTACTAGTGCCTGATACTGGACCTTCACCTACATGGGAACAAACCAATCTGAATAAGGAATTACAGGAAAATCAAAGCAGAATCTGGAGGCTCTCCTTATCCGCTACAGAGAGGTAATGTGGAGAGATTATTCCCCGGGCGGCACTCACGTGATCAAACACCAAATCAGGTTGGTAAGAGAAGAAATTGTTAAAGTAAAACCCTACAAAATTCCCTATGCTTTGCGCAGAGATGTGAATTCAGAAATAGAATCTATGAAAGCTTTGGATATTATTGAGCCTTCAAGTTCTCCATATTCAGCCCCTATGGTAGTAGTTTCGAAACCTGATAACTCAAAGCGAATTTGTCTAGACTTTAGAAGACTGAACGCCTTAACTATTTTTGATAGTGAACCTATGTGTGACCCAGAG
>NC_061104.1:16308177-16335677 GCF_015104395.2 Macrobrachium nipponense
TCTCTCTCTCTCTCTCTCTCTCTCTCTCTCTCTCTCCCTGTGTGTGTGTGTAAGTGTTTCCCATTTCAAACAACTAATTACTGAGGCCACTACGGATTTAATTCCTTAATCTTTAATATTTTGTTAGCCTCATTCTTATAGTATTACTCGCATACTGAAAACATCTTACCTCATGCTGCTGATGCATCGAAGGTCACTCACCCAGTCTGTAACCTAATTAATCATTCTTTTCTCTGTCGTAAAGCTCCTCTCGTCCCTTTAGATTACGCCTAATTTCACCTATATTCCCAAGTTCTCCAGACAGAGGCCTAGAACTGTACCAGACAGTTGGTTATCTAGAGAGACGTAGTTTTCTTACCCTCAACTTCGAAGTTACCAAATCCCCTGAGGCACTCGTTCAGTGAAGCCCTCCCCGTCTGCTCCTTACCTGCTTTGCCTTTCATATTATGATAATTTCACCTGTTAGGTAAGGGGAATATGGCTTCCCTCGGGGTATTACGTAATCATTGCCTCTTGAGCCGTTCCTTGACCTGCGATTTTATTTTTTCAAGACTTGAACGATATAAATGTAGCTCATTGCAGGGTCGATCCTCCGTTACCCGATATAAATTCTCTCTCTCTCTCTCTTCTCTCTCTCTCTCTCTCTCTCTCTAATATTGAAGTATGTAACATTTATGTATTAAGGTTTGTATGCATAAGAGAAGTTTCCTCGGGCAGGGAGTGTTTCCAGACAATAAATGAATAAAAACGGTGTTGGCCACATTTATAATTTTATTTGCTAAACTAAGGATGAATCCTATGAGCAGAAAAATTCTACAATATCAGCGTGAATACCTTCTAACTGCTAGATTATTTTATCTGGTGTGTTATTACTCGTAAGATACAATGCAATTCTTTGTCTTTATATTATTTTATTTTATTTTTTACATTTTATTTTGGAAAACGAAGTACTTGAAATTATCAATATTAATACTGAATGAATTTGCCATATTCGTCCTGAATATTCGTCCTGATCAGCGTATAAATGGCTGAAGAAAGTTACATGTAATTAACATTCGTGAATCACAGTGGAGAGATTAGATTTTGGCTTTTATACATTACAAGCATGACAGGTCGTGACCGAAATTTTTTAATATAGTAGCAGTTAAATTATGAATTTATTGAGAGCCATAAATCTGCATATTAGACTTTATTACTTCGGTCTTCTGATGGATTTATAGTGGATTCATTTCTGAAGAAAGCATTATACAGTTAATTCTGGTCGATATTTTCAGTTTTATCGACATAATTATAAAAGAAAAACTCTATATTTATCCAAATGGAACAATTTCCTTAAATCTTGGGGATGAATATTTTCACCTTTATCGAAATAACTATAAAAAAAAAAAAAAAAACGTCAGTTATAACCAATGCGCCATTTCGTTCTATTCAAAAGTTTTCTTCAACCTTTCGATATTCACTTCAGATTTCCTGACGCGTCAAATACACAAGGCCTGACCTTGTACATACCTGGAATGACTTCGTTCTCTCCCTTTCAACGCAAGGCATTCTGGAAGGCTTTATACTGCATATACCGTCTTGGCACAGAGCCTTACTTGTCACCACTTAACCAGCAACTCCCTTTAAGACGAAACTGTGTAAGCGGATTTCCTTTTCAGCAATGCCGCGTTCAACTTGGGGCTATCTGGCCTAACTGGAAACAGTTTTTCCCCATTTATTTATTCATGACTGGCGTACGACTTGAAACGAGTGACAAGCCCTGATATGCCAATTATCGTTGAATGCTGTATAAACTTTGGTAGATGTTGGGCCTTTATGTAAGCGGAATAGGTTAAAAGAAATGGGTTTTGGTTATATTTCCATTGTTAAATGAACGTGTCGGAGTGTTTCTAAGGAGGATGGAGTTGCATCTTTGACATTTCAAAGGGAAGGAGGTTGACGTTAAGATCCAATATCAAAGTTATCATAATTTCTTAATTAAATAAAAATACACACAATTGTAATTTTAATTCCGTAGGTCATCTTAATTCTGCTTTATTGATGTTCATAGACGTGTGGCAAAAATGATATAAATTGACAGATGCTACAAAAATATTAGGTTTTCAGGGTTAATATTCAATTGAATATTTTCCTTGAGCTCGTGAGTTAATCAGAATTACTGTAATTGTGGCGTACATAATTTATTTGAAATTCCTTGCCTCGAAAATTATTGCAGTTAAGGAAAAAAATGGGACACTTTTGTAGGTTTCTTTTTATTGATACTGTAAAACTCGTGGAAAAAACTTCGTAAAAAACTCATAACTAAGATGACTACGAAGAAAAATATATTAGTACTGTGAGGCAGAAATACTATTGCAGGTTACAGATATATATGGGAAAATGTGTATAGCAATTTCGTACCAGTGACTCACATTTGAAGTGGAAGCACAATTCTATATTTATGCGTCATCAATGATGTATCATAATCTTTGAAACATCAAAATTATTAAAAAGACAACCGCTTTCATGAGTTCTCTATTAATTGACTTGTCTTGGGGTCTGGTAGACAGCAAATGATCAAAGGTAATGTTGTTTAGATCATGGAACCTATTCTGTATTGACGGTTTACTTCTGTTTCTTTACTTCTGATGTTTATTTGTTTATATTCTTTACTTCTTCATTACTTAAAGAGATGTTAATGGAGACGAAATAGTAGAGGCATGGTGTGAACCAGAGTCAAAGTAATAGGGTCTGCTCAACTCGGCAGTGGGGGCGGAGCTAATACTGTGACGTCAGAAGAGTAACACTGCCCGTGCGTCTCCATTGAATTACTTAAAGAACCTTTAGTTTTTATACATTCAATCCATATCGCATGGTTTTTTTTTTTTTTTTTTTTTTTATAAAATTTTGACAATCTGTAAAGAGGTGACATGTTTGATGTTTTTTAATACCCATTCAAAGTATATAGGGTCTGCTCAACTTGGCAGTGGGGGCGGAGCTAATACTGTGACGTCACAAGAGTAACACTTCGGTGCTCCTCCATTGAATTACTTAAAGAACCTTTAGTTTTTATACATTTAAACCATATCGCATGGTGTTTTTGATCAAATCTTGATAAAACCTGTAAAGAGGTCACATGCTTGATGTTTTTTAATACCCTTTCTCTCATTTAGTCACCAAGCCTTGTTTTATTGCACATAAAATATACCAGTTTGAACACACATAGCTACTCCAGCTTTCTTCATATATTTATTCTTTACTTGTTTATTTACTTACCTATATACTGGTTTGCTGTATTCTCTTCAAGT
This sequence comes from Macrobrachium nipponense, assembly GCF_015104395.2. NCBI lineage: Eukaryota > Metazoa > Arthropoda > Malacostraca > Decapoda > Palaemonidae > Macrobrachium > Macrobrachium nipponense. Next base: position 16,311,465 of record NC_061104.1, read on the forward strand.
CCATTTTCTATAACATGATAACTCTCTCTCTCTCTCTCTCTCTCTCTCTCTCTCTCTCTCTCTCTCTCTCTCTCTCTCTCTCTCTCTTTTTCAGGTGTAAGATTTATCAAGATTTTTAAATAATTCTTAAGAAATGTATTTAGTTCTGTCACTGTGTTCATACCTCACTTTGAAAAGCAACTTTTTTTTATGCTAAAGGTTAGAATGATAGATTAATTATATTTTCCAAATCTTCTTAAGAATACTTATTGTTATGCAATAAATACAAAGAAAATGTGGTTACAGGCAGTGTAAAAAATGGCAGTTGCATTTGCACGACTTGACCTTAAAAAAGGAAACAATATCAAAAGTATAAGAATTAATTACATCATATACGATACAATGTATCAAAGGAATAAATGATGAAGAAAATGATACAGGGAACACATTTCCAGCAAATTTCTCATTAGCACTTTATATCACATAAATATACTTCCGAACACATAAGTTTACATATAACACAAACTGTATACATAAAGGTATTAATTATGCATAACTCATACAATTATAATATTTTCGAAAAAATACAAAGAGTTATTCGTTAGTCTGGATGGATGTATCTGGTGACGTTTCACAAGGGGCGGGGCTAGATTTCAGATCTCACACGAACGCTTAATTTTCTATAATTTTTGAGTGCGTAGATAATATTTTCTGTGCGCGATTATGGGGTTGAAAGTAATTGTAATTATAATGTGTCATATACCAATTGATAGGGCATTCTTTGTACTTTTACATGGTATATGGCAAAATGTAATAAGATGAAAAATTATGTAAGAAAAATGTGGTAAATATTTACATAAAATTTTAAAATTTTGGTCCGTCTTTGACCTAGAATTCCTCGAAAATTTCCGAGAACACCTGTCAATTTTATTTATGCATTATATAGTAAATTTTATCAGCTTTCTAATCCATTTTTCGGTTTCTTTCTATCATCATCCCTTAGTCAGTTACGCTACGAAACGTGAATGTATGTATGTTGACGGATGAAGTCATTGCACATTTTTGTGTGCGTAGATAATTTTTTCTGTGCGCGCTTGTTGGTTTGAAATTAATCGTAATTGTAATGTGCTATATGTCATTTGAAAGAGCATTCTTTGCACTTTAACGTAGTATACGGCAACATGCAATAAAAGGAAAATTCATATAAAAAAACGCCATCGCAAAAATAGTTAAATGAAAATGTTATCGTAAATATAGTTTCATAAAGATATGGTCCTTTTGTAACTGATGACGTTTCACAAGGGGTGGGGATAGGTTTTAGTACCGCCTCGTGAGCAGACCCTATTACTTTGACTCTGGTGTGAACCTCGTGACTTGTACCTTTGTGTATTTTCGAAGTTTCTTTCATACGAACTTTACAAGGGGTGTGATAGAAATTCATTTCTCGATATATTGTGGTTCGGATCCCACAATAAACTGCAGGTCCCATTGCTAGGTGACCAATTGGTTCTAGTCACGTAAGGATATCTAATCCCTCGGGCCAGCCCTAGGAGAGCTGTTAATCAGCTCAGTGGTCTGGTAAAACTAAGATGTACTTAACTTGACAAGGTGTGTGTGTGTGTGTGTGTGTGAGAGAGAGAGAGAGAGAGTTTTCCTGTATATCGTTTCCACCCTGGGGGAATTTCCCAGGGAGAGAGAGAGAGAGAGAGAGAGAGAGAGAGAGAGAGAGAGAGAGAGAGAGAATGTTATTAAATCAATATCTGATCTAACTTCGGAACTGAATACAGCGTGCCTGATCAAGCTAGAATTGTCTGTTTCTTTTGGGCAACCACAGTCAGTGGCATTGCATCTTAGTTCCTCTGGTTGGGTGTCTTGGAACTTGTCCAGCTTACTCTTAATTACGTGTAATGGTAGGTTTGTGATGGCTGAAAAGCAGCAAGGGAGACAGTTCCGTAGGTTAAAGGTCGCGAGGTCAAATGATTACGCACCAGCATTCTTGTCTGGGTTATGCTAGAGAAATGTCTGCTGACTCCAGTTCTGAGACTGACACCGACATGCAAATGCTATGCAAATGCTATATAGTTCGTAGTCTTAGTCTACTACAGTATCTGCATTTGCAGCGTCCCTTCGGCGCCTAGCTGCAGCCCCTTTCATTCCTTTTACTGTACCTCCGTTCATATTGTCTTTCTTCCATCTTCTTTCCAATTATTTCATAGAGGCTGCGAGGTTTTCCTCCTGTTACACCTTCCAAACCTTTCTACTCTCAATTTCTCTTTCAGCCCTGAATGACTTCATTGGTCCCAGCGCTTGGCCTTTGGCCTAATTATATTCTCCACTCTATCCAGTATCTGGAACCCAGTCCTCTTGGTTTTGTAAATGGATAAAATTTCATATGGCGTTTTGTCCACACTGGATGCTACATAGTTCATAGTCTCCAATCTGGTACTATAACGAAGGTTTTCAAGCGTCTGTCTGTCCTTCTAGTTTGGCCGAAGTTGAGTGGTTTGGGAAACCGCACTGGCGAGCAGCGATCTGTAATTGGTTTAATCAGTGTCACTCACGGTACACATACTCGTATGATGGTGAAACCACTTTATATTTCAGTATGTTCCCGATATAAGTGCTTACGACAACTTGCTATGATTCTCTCCTGTTAGGAGATGACGGCTCTGTGTCTGTTCCTTTACGCTCAAGCGTAATGGCATTTCGGTCTGAATCAAGATGATTATAGGAACGAATGATTTTTTAAAAATCAAAATACGTTCATATTTGTCCTCTGTAAAGGTTAACCAAGTTTCTCTGCAAATCAGAGGTAGACTGATTTTAAGGTAATTCATTTTGCAAATTGCAACTTTTTGCAGATTCCTCAGGCTTCTGATATGGTTAAAAGGCCTGAATCGTCAGTTAACAAAAATATAAAGATTTGCAGATTGTTCTCAATATCACGAAGAAGAAAAAAATGGACTTAGAACTGCTTCTTGCAGGACACCTGATCGAGTCTTTGCTGGTTTGGTTAGTGTTCCATTAGCTGATGCTTCATGCTCTCGGATTGAAGAAAATGGTTAGCAAACTTTGATTGGGAAATATTGACAGCCTACAATATTATATTCATTTTAGGTTTGCCATGCCTAAAACAATGAACTACATTCACAATATTTAACCTAGAATCAATCATTATCACATGGGCATTTGTTTTAATCGCTATTCCGAGTAGGGCCCCCTAAAGGTGATAACTATAAAAACTTCAAGTTAAACCATCAAAGGGTTTATTAGGTTCTCGGAAGTTTTTGCTGCATAAACGTTATCGTTAATTGCATTTAAGCGATACAATGCGAAATGATTCTTTGTAGCCGAGGTGAGAAGAAATAGTTTATCTAAGCTTAGTATTAGAGAAAACTATCTAGTTTTTGGTGCTGAAGTAGTTCCACGTTGGCCGAGTGGATTTCGCTCTCGGCTACTAAGCCAGTGGTCCGAGTTCGATTCTCGGCTCGGCCAACGCGGAACCAGAGGAATTTATTTCTGGTGATAGAAATTCATTTCTCGATATAATGTGGTCCGGATCCCACAATAAGCTGTAGGTCCGTTGCTAGGTAATCAATTGGTTCCTAGTCACGTAAGAATATCTAATCCTTCGGGCCAGCCCTAGGAGAGCTGTTAATCAGCTCAGTGGTCTGGTAAAATTAAGATATACTTACCTTTGGTGCTGAAGTCATCAATTTTGAGAAAATCGTAATGCAGTAATTAAAACGTCATTTCACTATGAATGTATGATATTTTAAGAAATAAATTTTACATGGGATGAAATTTAAAGATGTAAGGTTATATCTGCTGAAAGAATTTTTCTTTTATCTTCAGTAGTTATGGAGATATTGGCATTTGAATAGCGTTAGGGCCGGGACGGGCTTGCCTGCCAGAAATCACCCCGTTTTCAGTGATGACTTCGCTTCGCTCGTAACAAATACTGTTTAACAACGAAGGTAAGACTGATATAAACCTTTGAATGACAGAACCTTTTCAAACGGTCTCATTCTAATTGGAAACCTTTATTCATCTATTTGAATTCAAAACGTTATTTTCTTGGAATTGCCGACCGAGACAGGATGTTGGTGAATTTTAATACTTTTCGTTGTGGGCGATTGATGTTACGACTGTTCAATCAAGCAGATAATTTAAAATTAAAATTCTGCAGCGTTTGTCTGTTGAATAAAGTCCGTGCTGTTTTAAGTGTCGGGTAAACATTTATTCGGTTTTACCACACCTAGCTAAAATGAGTATCGTTATTTTTATTATTTATTTCTACCTTCGCAAGTTATAATTAAATTCAGTGCAAAAGGTTTTATTTTTAATTCAGAATTTTCTAATATATGCAAGCACAATAATATTGCAAAGGATAATTGCTTGCTAATTTGCGGGGTTCAGGGGGGTATTATTATTATTATTATTATTATTATTATTATTATTATTATTATTATTATTATTAGCGGTATTCTCCATCCGCCACATTATAATGACAGTTAATTATAGTTCAGAGTACAGAAAAACTTCATTTTACATTCTGTGCATTGCAAACTTTCGAACAACTTAGGTCCAGAAGCGGTACCTAACTTATATTTCTGGACCGTGAATGTCACAGGAACGGTGCATAAGTGCAGCGTGAATAGCTAAAAATGTCACTCCCTGTTTGCGATTCAATATTAGTTTCATTTAGTTTCATTCACCTGAAGACCAGAGCGTTAATTTCTTAGTATACGCCAATGGAATTGTGATCTCTCTGCTCTGGTGATATAAGTAGCGTTATTCCTCGCCCTAGAGATTTTTTTTATCTCTTTATATTAATTGTTCGTATGGTGTTTTTACGTTGCATGGAACCAGTGGTTATTCAGCAACGGGACCAACGGCTTAACGTGACTTCCGAACCACGTCGAGAGTGAACTTCTATCACCAGAAATACACATCTTTCACACCTCAATGGAATGCCCGAGAATTGAACTCGCGACCACCGAGGTGACAGGTCAAGACGCTTTGTTGGACTAGGGGTATGGCTAGAGCTGTTACTTCCCAGTGTATCTATATTGTATCGTACTGAATATTCAATTATCTGCTAACAGATATTGGTATCATTCTAAAGGGTCCACAAGACGAATCCAGAGAAAGGTTCGAAAGCTTTTTATTAAAGATTTTTATAAAGTTTTACACGAACTTTTAACAATTATATTACTGTGGAAACCTTTAGAACATTTTACGAGCTCTCGTGATAGTGCTTTTCCCAACTGGTATCATTGTCGATATTTCTCGTGAATATACCGAAGCATTTTTCTTCATTTTTTTTCTGTTTCCCTTAAGTGGCCTACTGGAATTTAGTTTTGAGGCATGGGTTGTCCACAGCAGCGAAAAAGGCTGTTTGAACTATTGCTGTTCTTTCTATTTCAGAGAAGCCAATTCATGGCTTGTGCTGTTCTGCCAGTCTTTGATTGATTAGAAAAAGTAAACAGCTTGATTTTAATTTTTTCATCAATACTTTTATTCACCTTGCTTTTAGTTATGTTATCCAAATAATGATTTCATTATTGCTATAGTTTGTGTTTTTATGGCGTTTTTACGTTGCATGGAACCAGTGGTTATTCAGCAACGGGACCAACAGCTTTACGTGACTTCCGAACCACGTCGAAAGTGAACTTCTATCACCCGAAATACACATCTGGAACTCGCGGCCACCAAGGTGGTACGCCACCACCATATCGACCACGCCACTGAACTGTAGTATGCGTGGCTCTTCAAATATCTGTACACTGAAGCATTGGTCAGTCAGTCAGTTTCTTCTCTGTATATTAAGGTATGCCGTCATTTTCCTTACATTAGATACATTCTTCAAATGAAAACTTTACTTGAAAAATCTCTCTATCCAAGTTCATTAGCCCTATAGGGCTTTCCGGAAGGCCCATTAAAAATAGTAATTATATTTTCCAAAAGTCTCTCGAAACATGACGCGCTGTCATAAACACCAGCTGACATTCTGTCCAGATTAGGGACGCATTATAGTAGGACTTCTCTAGATTTATTTCACTTTTTTTTTGTTTTAGATTTCTGTGAAATATTCTGATAAACTGTTAAATTGGAATTTATTTTCAAGTTTCGCTTAACATCTCCATTGGTTTTTGTGTGTGTATTGGTTCACGACATATTTTTTTTCCCAGAGGTCTTCTGCAAAGTATTTCAAACTATTATAACTGAACAGGCATTGGAGCTCTGAGCTGTGGTAAAGATTTTAGTATTACACAGTAAATGTTAACAGACCTGTTCTCTTTTTTCAAGATGTTTGGTATATTCTTTTAATTTATATTTTGATTTTATTGTCAAAGTAATTTTGGACTTTTGTACTTTTTTAAGGAGTGCACGAACTTCCTGTTCCTACTTGATAATAGGTATGTTTTTCTTAAAAAAAAATTTTTTTCCATACAAAATATAAATACAATGTATGAAAATAGTTTTCGTTCAGATTTGATGTACATAAACTTTCCATGTAATGAATATTATAATTTACAGATATACATTCCAAGCACTGATGAGCGCCTCAGTGGCCTGGTCGGTATGGTCTTGCCCTGCCACCTTGGTGGCTGCGAGTTTGATTCTCAGGCATTCCATTGAAGTGTGAGAGAGGTGTATTTCTGGTGACAGAAGTTCACTCTCGACGTGGTTCGGAAGTCACATTGCTGAATAACCAATGGTTCCATGCAACGTAAAATACCATACAAACAAACAAGCAAACAATCCAAGCACTGGTTTAAATAGATGGGGGAGATGTACCCACGCATGCTTTTGAAGGGGCAAAATCCATTAGGAAGCTTTTCCGACGAAGGTTAGTAGAAAAACTTGGGCACTTGGTGCGTAATCAGACCGGGGCAATTACACATTATACATCGCCGTCCGTCACTTAAATTAATAACGTCAGAAACATCCTTGGTTCCTCTTGGCTACTCAAGACCACCTGTCCGTAATTTGCTCATTAACTCGCCAAACCAATTAAGCGTGTTTGGGGAGAGGGGGGGGGTGTCGGGTGGTGGGTAGGTAGGTGGTTAATAAGAAGAAAACTTAGTACGAAAAGATTTATTTAAAAAATAATGAAGCCTGTACAATATATACACAAAACAAAATTCAGCATTATTTTTTTATTATAACATTATTATTATTCTGAAGTCCCGATTCCTTACGCGTACATGCGACCTTTTTTTTTTATTAAAAAAAAAAAAAAAAAAAAAAAAAAAAAAAAAAAAAAAAAAAAAAAAAAAAAAAAGACACCATTTGAATGTCAAGTCTGTTCTAAATAAAAAAAAAAACGTTTCCTAAAATTAGAACAAACATCAGTGTTATTTTTTTTAAACTGTACAGTAACTAGGAAAAAAACACTGTGGTATATATCCCTGACTGTCTCTTATTTAAAAGCCTATTTTAATCACCAACGTTTTTTTTTTCTTTTTAAGTTAATACTCCATCGAAATTAGCCGACAGTTAAGCTATACTCGTTGAATAACAAACTGACCCTTAACCCTTTTTTACCCTTGTCCTCACCACAAGCTCCCATCCCTAAAGTTAACTATTTATTTTTAAGGCAGAAATAACAGCGAGCATCTGAATACCACTAAAACACTTAAGTTTTTAATTGGAAACCAAATCTATTCTGACATTACAGAATATTGTAACATTAAAACACGAGGTTTTGTTTTCCCTCAAGAAACTTTTTTTGTAATAATCACTCGAAAAAAAAAATATGACTTTCGACACATTTTTTTTTAAAATAGCAAAACGAGCTCCTTTCAAAAGTGCAATAATAATGTTCACTTATTAATTAAGTAGTGTTTCTATTCGGGAAGAAAAATGAGGCAGATATTTCAACTGTGAAAAAAAAAGGTACCTTTCTGGGTGATTGTTTTTTTAAAGCCACGTAATTGATATGATTATTAGTTTATTAGTGTTGATAATGGCATGATATGTAGAGGTTACCTAACCAAATATAATAAAGGACACAAGTTACCCGGTTTAGCGATGATTGATTGAATTGTACGACTGGCTTTAAAACCGAATAGCGAAGAGATTATAAGTTAAAAGACAAAAAACAAGCGTAGAAGTTGATCGAAAGTTTTTTTTTTTATTTACTAGGAATTATACACTTTATACTTTCATAATTACTAGATGTAACTATAATAAAACCTTAGGCAATTTCGTTCATTAAAAGTATCTAATTCCAACAATTGTGAATTGAATCGCAACGTGTGAAAAATGAGAAAAATAAAAACAAAATTAAATCACCTTCCAAGGGCAAAAAAAAAAAAAAAAAAAAAGTAACAAGAAATCTAAGAGTCGATCACGAATGTGTGTAATTGATAGAATTTACAATTGAGTCTCAACAACGCATACAAACCACACACACAAAAAAAAAAAAAAACTGCAAAGGACACACTGATGTTAGCAGTCGAATCATCAGAAACCATTTTTGAAATCTGCTGCCCCGAAAAAAAAACTAAAAAAAAAAGAAAAAAAAGCTGGGGCTTTCCACAATTTTGCGGAATAACATCAAAATTGAATTCCCGAACGCAAGGGGACACTCTGAAGGGGAACAGCCCTAAAATGAAATGAAAATTGCCAGGTAGATGGCGCTCGGGGCGCCGTTATACATTAACCGACTTAACTCGCCTTTTGATATGTTTTCATTTGTTTTCGATTTCCTAACGTCAATCATCATTGAACACACTTTTTTGTAATGTTTTAAATTTAACAGCAGTACTTTGTAACAAAGTAGACGATTTAACCGTTTTTTTATATCTTAAAATTTAATAGTACTTGCGTACGTAGTGGATATGTAAATTAGATACTAGGGAGATAGTCGTAATGATTTACTAAAGAGCGAAGTAGCTTGGAAATACCAGAGAAAGGTTAGTTGATAAAATTACCAAAATGGTGCCTCAAAAATTGAGTTTATGAGAATGCACAAATTTAGTTCACAGAAAATACCAAATTTTAGTTTACAGCACGAAAAATTTTTACCTTATAGAAAATACAAAAAATTGAGTTTACAGAAAAATCAAAACTTCAGTGTACAGGAAAATACAAAACTTGATTTCACAGAAAACTAAAAACGTGAATTTACCAGAAATCCAAAACTTGAATTTACAGAAAATGCTAAACTTCGAGTTCAAAGAAAACCGAAATCGCATATTTACATTAAATCCAAAACTTAAGGTTACAGAAAATGCAAAACTTTGAGTTCACAGAAAACTGAAATCGCATAGAACCTCGAATATCATGTGTCCTCCAGAACCTTGTTTACGAACTAAAGGTGAATCATTCAACATAGGCGAGAGAGAGAATGATGATCGAGACTATGAATAATCTTGATATGCTTGGTTCGAAATATACTTTTGGAGAGAAGATCTTCTAGACTGAACTTAATAATAGATTTATATAGATCTAGATCTGTTTAGTTTCGCTGTCTTTTCAGGACAATATGGATTTTCATGAGTTATTGAGGTAGAGATGAGATGGAGAGAGATAGAGAGAGAGAGAAGAGAGAGGAGAGGAGAGAGAGAGAGAGAGAGAGAGAGAGAGAGAGGCCTAGGAACCAGTTGACCGGAAGTCAAATTAAGGAAATGTTCAAAATAAATTTGATTTAACGGGAGCGGTTTTGTTCCAATACTCCTGATTATTATAATAAATACAAAGACAGCAATTCAGTATTGGTGAAACCATATGATCAAAGTAGGATACAAAGTATGTAGGATACGAAGGATGTAGGATTAGAAGGTCAACAGAAGCAGGAATACTTTAGGCACTAAAAATTAACCTACTTTAGTACAAATAATTTGCACATACTTAACAGTATAATTCAATCTACTTTTTTATTATCTCCTTATGATAAAAAAATGTCAACTTACAGTATAATTCATGAGTGAAAAAATACCTACAGTTATCTTACAGCTCTGTAGCGAAACGCCCTGTATTTAGAAAGAAAAAAAAAGAAGACTGTACAAGTTTTAACAACTGGGGAAAACTTTTCTCCTTCATTCGGTTGTAAAAAAAAAGGTCATTGGAAGATATACAAACTAGAATGGAAAAATCATACTATTTCTTCATCATAATTCGTTCTCATTATCTTCCCTATTTTACTCGTTTTTTCCTTTCCTTTTCTTTCTGACTCCTCTTCTCTTTCTTATTGTTCAGCAGGTGACCACCAGACGAGGCAAAAATGACTCTACACAGATTTGATTGAAGCAACTGTTTGTCACCTGAAAAGAAAGTTTTAAAATGTTAATAATGGAGTTTTTTTTTATTTTTATTTTTTTACTTTAACTGAAATTCAAGAGTATGATTTCCAACACATTTGTCAAAATGTCTCACAAATTACCCAATTCAAAATCCTTTCAAGCTAAAAGTTCATTGTTAAATGAGTACCTAAAAGATATGGCAAAAATTCAGTTGACTAAAGTAACCTGAAATTAAATCAGGTGAATGATACTTTTCATTGCAAAAAAAAAAAAAGAAAAAAAAAGGGCAGCTGTATTTCAATAAGTGACCCAACAGCTTTCAAGTTCATGAAAACAATATTAATATATATATATATATATATATATATATATATATATAGATATTATATAGATATATATCTATATATATATAGATATATAGATATATATATATAGATATATATATATATATATATAGATATATATATATGATATATATATATAGTATATATATATGATATATATATATATAATATATATATATATATATATATTATATCTAGATATATATAATCTATATATATCTATATATATATATATATATTTATAGATATATATATATATATATCTATATATATATATTTATATTATATATATATATATATATATATAGATATACATATCTATATTCAATAACATTATACATGGGTAGTATTGCTTTTTTGCCATTTGTTCATTTTTGTTTTGTTCTGGTTCAAGTGGGTTCAGTATGCTGGACTAAAGTCCCCTACACCTAAGTTATGTACCTTCTCTCCTGTTAAACTTTTCTCTCTCCTATTCATCATTCATGGATCATTCCGTTCACATCTAGATATAGTCTCCCTGTCCCCAGATATAATGTACAAATCCACATGTCACTTCTGTGTGACTGTACTAATTTTATTGGCTTACTGTATTAAAAATAGCGTTCTGTAACCGAATTGTTAACTACATTGTTCGCAAATTTTAACGAATGCAATAGTGTTCATTCCCAGATTTCAAGATGCTTTATGTTAGCTAACCATCTACGGGTTAGGGAAATAGCCCTCGATTTTTATTGTGGTTTAAAATAGCAGAGTATATGCAAATATTCAAATCCCTCTATTACGATTAAAGCTTAAATCAAACCTATGGACTTTTCAACACTTCGTCCTTAGAAGCTTTCAAAATAGACTTTTACATAGGATGAAGCAGTCATACACGAGTTTTTGCCGTCTAACCTTTCTGCCTTGTGTTCATGGCGTTGTCATTTTGATGCCTGCGTAAATTCACAAAATTATCAGCCCTTTGGTGACGTACTCTTCGTTATAGCTGTCATTGCGAACGAATCCGGTAGTCGTGAGGGGATCTCAAATGGCTAATTCTTCACAATTTACAATAATAAAGAATACACCTCTTTCGCCATTAGTATTGTTTAAATTATACTCTCTCTCTTAAACATAACTTTATTAAATTTTCTCTCGTAAGAACAACTTGACGATAGTCTCTTTCCTAAGTACAAATTTATTATACTTTATCTCAGAAGCGCAATTTGATTATAGTTTCACCCTCTCCCATAAGCATAACTATTGTATTTTGCTCGTAAGCACTTTCATTATATTTTCTCTCGAAAGCAAACCTTTATTTTACTCTTTCTCTCTCTCGTAAGCACAACGTTGTTACAATTTCTCTCGTACACACAAATAGTACAACCACAACCTTATTATATACTTTCTTTCGTAAACACAGCTTGAATATACTTTTTCTCTCATACCTTGGGGGTATGAGAACGGCATGCTGGGGGTATGGGACTTGATCTCTGGATAATTGACTATATTTGATTTTAATGTGTCAATGTATACATGGGTTCATTTTGTAAACAACTGTATAAAACTATAAATGACTCTGATTTTCTTGCATTTTCTACTTCTAGCTATTCATACCTAAAGTATGTATTAAACTATGTATACTAAGTTATATTGTCAACAAATACGACTTAAGTGGACTCATACAAACGGGGTATAGAACCAAATTGGGCAATTCATTGGTTGTCTGGAGTCGTCAAAAGGTTAGGAAACTCTGGTTTAGAGGTTGAATTTCTGTATGGGAATTACGTCTCGACTTTATATTATTTTAACCTATAAAATACGTCCTAGTAAAATATTAGTTTTGTCATGTAGTGAATTGAAAAAGTAGTTTTGTCATATAGTTATACAGAGCAGAATTATGATAATGTCATATAGTTATAAAGAGAAGAATTATGATATAGTCATATAGTTATACAGAGCAGAATTATGATAATGTCATATAGTTATAAAGAGAAGAATTATGATATTGTCATAGTTATACAGCGCAGAATTATATGTCAAAGTAAAAAAAAAATACCGAGAATGTAGTGAATTTTCTTGAATATTTCAGATAAACGTTAAATTTCGATTCGTTAGAACCAGTGTTTGTATTTTTAATATTCTCTCCAATTATTAAAGGTTTTCAATAACATCAGAAATAAAAAGCATTATTTGAGGTTTTAGTTTTATGCAGGTAAATCACTAGTTAGTAATTAGCACACATTTGAATATTGTCAAAATATTTCTCTCTCAATTTAGTAAATGTCTATCGCATCATTGCCTGTGTAGGTGATTGGAATAATACATAATGAAGCTGTTTTCGATCAAGTTAAATCTCTCTCTCTCTCTCTCTCTCTCTCTCTCTCTCTCTCTCTCTCTCTCTCTCAAGAAGTTCAGGTAAACTTAGTGAGTCAAAGGAGTTTGACAATTTTTTAAGAAGGTCAACGCCACGTAAAATGATTAACAGACCAATTTATAATCCAAAGGAATAACAGAATAAAAAAATCAATCCGGTAAAATGCAGTTATATTAAGAATGAACATGCATTAAAAATTCTTATGAAAAGTGACAACTCGACCTATTAAAATTCCTCGAAAAATAGAACTAAAACAACAGGTGAAAAAAAAAACATTAATAGACACAAGCAGGTAAAAGCAATGAAAGAAATTACGTAAACATTTCCACTGAAAACACTTCAGAATAAAGCAACAGAGTTTTAAAAAAGAAAAAGATAAAAAAAGATAACAAACGCAGAGAACAAAAAGCTTGAAATAATAGCAGCAAAATTCCTCGAAAACAAGAGAAAAACAAACGGACAAAAGATGTACAAAAAACTACACATGCAGGCCAAAAGCAATGAAAGAAATTACGGAAAAATTCACCGAAAACATTAAAAAAAAAAGAGAGAAAAAAAACCGTCCTGGAATATCACCGTTGGCAACAAAAGGCGCCACAACAAAAAGAGGTTAGCAAGGTCAACAGAGGCGCCATTTGCGCTTACTAACCCTTCCTTTGTTCTAACGACTTGCTCGAGGTAGGCTTCGGGGATCTTCCAGGTATGTCATCATTACAGATAGCTTTATTATTCATCTTTTTTTAAAGGGGGTGGGGAGGGAGGGGAGGGTGTGAAGGCCCTAGTTTAGGCGCACATTCTGTAAAAGAGAAGGAAAATGACACAGTGAGTCATTCAAGTTGGGACAAAAATGAAAAATTAGTAAAGTTTACACACTGAAGGAAAGGCTATTTTATAATTTTATTTTTTTTAACCTTAGCAGTCGTAATCAAAATATATTCAACGTTGATTTGATTATTAAAAATGATTTTGCATGATAAGATGGATATAGATTCTCTTATTGGTTAGCTGATTGAATTTTAAAAGTTATAACGAACTGATAAAACTGAGTGATCTCTCTAATTCTGTTTAATTCTAGCTGGAGAGACAGTTGACAACAATTACGAAAATCGTTTTATTGACTTTGTATGAGAAAAATTCCGTCATTTTCAACATTCAACAGTTTTAGATCAATCCATTTATTAGAGAAAAATTCCGTCATTTTCAACATTCAACAGTTTTAGATCACTCCATTTATTAGTATGAAACTGTCTTTAAATTAGTTAAATAAAAAGCATTTTTACCTGTATAAATTCAGCTGCGGTTAGAAGTACTCGAAGAGTCTACAAGATTCTTACAAGAGGAAGACCGAGATTATGCTTTATATATATTTATATATATCATTGTTTCGATGAACAATCTCAGCAAATACTTAGTGTGTGATCAAGCAATGCAGTATAGTGTCTGGTAACATTATTATTTTTTTATTTTCTTCTAGTTTACATTTCTCTAAGGAGACAGCACCACTCTTTAGAACAAGAGTGTAAAAAAAAATAATCATAAGTCTTATTTTTTTTTCACAGAATGATAAACGAGAACACACGACACTTGAATTTCACTAATGGAGAGAGAGTTCGCTTCGAGTTACTACAACTGCCACGGATTTTATTATATAGAAGCTTGGAAAACGTCCATTCATCAGCATTCGTGACAACGAATTCGTGTGTCTCTCTCTCTCTCTTCGTGTTTCCCTCCGATCATTTTCAGTGAACAAACTCTCACCCCCTTGGGAACAGGCTGTACACAACGTCGTCGTCTTCTTCGCCTGCTCTTCGAAGAGGGGCTTGTGTTGTACAGCTTTCAACTGCTGCAAAACTTCCCGAAAGCGAAGATGCGAGATCTGATCAAATTAAGACTATATAAACTTCACAGCTTAAGTTTTTACTTTTTTGTAAAATGTTAAAATCACAACTACGGAGGAGGAGGAGGATCTAAGGCCTGGCCTTCGATGAATGGGGTCACACGAGAGTGCCAGGTTTCATCATGGCCTCAGGAGAGAAGATGTACTTGGCCTCGGGAGACGCCCCATCGTCTGTGTGGACCCCAGAGCTGGCGATTGTGGGCGTGGCCGATCCTGTAGGGGAGGAGGATCCCCTTGGGGAGCCTATTTTAGTCCCTCTTGAGTACGGGGGCGGCGGTGGGGACCCGAAGTTGCCTTTACTCGTTAACGAGTAAGTGGAGTGCCGGGGATTCGGTGGATGGGCAGTGCCATTGTGGGGCAAGATAGGCGGCACTATTGGGATGTCGGCGTAGTTGTTCATCAGGGGCCTCCCGTTCTTAGCGCCCACGTCGATGGCTCTGGTTCCTCTCCTGATGGTGCAGAATTCTGTCGAGGTGTTGGGTGATCCTGTCGTGGGGATGATGGCGCTGGGGCCCAGGTCGTTCACGGAAGCTCGGCGGCCATTGGGAAGGGCAGTGTACTCTCGCCCGCCGGTGAATTCAAGGAAGGTGAGAGCGGTGCCACCGTTACTCTCCTGGATTTAAAAAAAAATGGATTAAGAAAAAAAAAAGTAGTGGGGGTTGTTAAAAAGTAATCAACCGATATTTATTCAACTTCCTAGCTAGCCAAAATCAACCTAGCTAATGGACCCATTCACAATTTAACAAGGAAAACTTAAAATACCTCACTTGTTTTATTTGCTACGTTAGGCAAAATCAAATAAACTCCTGGCTCAGCAATACAATGTTGTAATAGAAGCTCCGAAAAGTTCACATTCGGCCCTCTTGATTGTGTATATTTACCATTATTGTATCTCGTTATAATTATATGTTGCTATAACGTTGAGAGGCATAATTATCCATAATCAAACTACTTTAGAATTCAGTGACGACATTATATAATTTTTCACTGTGGATATATTTCCACCATCTAAATTTTTCACTGTATATATTTAATTCTAAAATTCCACATATTTCACTGATATATTCCACCATCTAAAACTTCAGATTCACAAAAAAATTTCACTGCATATGTTTCCACCATCTAAAATTTCAGACTGAAAAAATTAATAATAATTATTAAATAAATAAAATATATATTCTACATCTGATTGCACTTACAGGTTCTGGAATAGATTTGTGAGGGGAGTCTGTGACCAAAGTGTTGAGGGTGTGGGCGGCGCGAACATTTTCGTCGGGGGTTGGAGTCAGCTGGTGGTACATGCGGTGAGTGGGCGTGAGGGAGAGGTCGTTGGAGAGATTAGTGTCTGAAGGCGCCTCGTACATGTTGACAACAGGAGGACCCGAAACGAGTGTGCCACCAGGAGATTTCTCAGGTAATGGAGAGCCTGTGGGGGAGAGAGAGAGAGAGACAGAAGTTACGGCTGATGAAAAACTATAACGGGAGAGGTCATTAATACAAAATAAACAAACAGCATAAAATGAGAATGTATATAGGCTTCTAGTTTAAAGTTTGTAATCAGAGACGAGAACAAGTAAATGTAAATGTACACAGTAATGAATTTTCTGTTAACATTTTGTTAACAAGGAATCGCGTTCATAGTTAAGGTATACTTATTTGTTGCCAGAGACATGGGGCTCTAAATTAATCCTATTGGTGCATTTTTGTTTGCAGTGATATTTTTGTTTAATTTAAACGAACTGTTGCAACCCATTGCAAAACCAATTATTTTGTTAACAAGGAATCGCGTTCATAGTTAAGGTATACTTATTTGTTGCCAGAGACATGAGGCTAAATTAATCCTATTGGTGCATTTTTGTTTGCAGTGATATTTTTGTCTAATTTAAACGAACTGTTGCAGCCCATTGCAAAACCAATTATTTTGTTCACAAGGAATCGCGTTCACAGTTTAGTACACTTAATTGTTGCCATAGACATGAGGCTGAATTAATCCTATTGGTGCATTTTTGTTTGCAGTGGTTTTTGTGTCATCAATTTAAATGAACTGTTACAGCCCATTGCAAAACTAATTTATTCCCTTTTTTGTAGATTACGAGGTTAAAAGACAACAATCTTAATGGTGCACAGCTGAAAATTGTTACACACTTCATGAATTGTGACTACTTTGGGGAAAAAAAATGTCTTGTGAAACAATGGCGTTCTAAATAAAAAGTACTTGGACAAGTTGCACGCACTAAAATAGCCCACGACAAGGTAAGTTAAACAGTATCTAAAGGATAAATAATAATTTTCAATTAATTGGCAAGTATCTAAAGGTTAAATATTATTTTTAAACTTTTAAAAGGCAAATAATGTATTTGTTCAGATATAGACATTTTTAAGTTTGTCTGGTAAAAAGAAATCTTGATACAAATTTCTAGATACAAATTTCTAGATACAAATTTATAATTATTTCTGTTCCTTCCTACATAAAAAGCCACGTTTTTTATAAGTAGATTTTTTCTGTTCCTACCTACATAAAAAGCCACCTGTTTTCATGGATCTTGAAGTATTTGACCAACCAAGCCCAATTCTTATCCATAGTCACTTTTACTGGCATTCAAGATCACTGAAAGATAATTACCAATTCCTCCTCATCATGCTGGGTAGTAATGATTCATCGATTGTCATGATGACTTTTCAAGGAATGAATGGTTAACCTGACTAGTTTCTTGTCGTTATGGAGTATTTTTGCTCATGAACTAATCAGGTTTCAGTGATTGAGAAGCAGCTGGAGTTCACTGGTTCTACATTCTTTTGATTATCCGTATAAGAGAATTGGTGCAAATGTCACTTAGGAGACAATGACAGTAAGAACAGCTAGCAGAACGGCAGTGTCATCAGCAAGGAGTGGTGGCTGCACTATATCGAGGTGGCTGCACTATATCGAGGTGGCTGCAATTGCAGCATACCCAACAATAGCGGAAGTCTGTACAGCCGAGCAGGCCCCAACGGAAACAACTGTGGCATCATCAGCATCAGAAATTACCGCCACCAGGATCAAAGTCAGAAAAAGTGGCAACATCGTCCTATCACTTTCAACAGTACTTTAGGAAGCAGCAATACCAGCCTGTGAGGAAATGGATAATAAATTTACAAAGACAGCATGGTTTTGGTGGTAGTATGAGAATAAGTTCCCTCTGCAAATTTCTAAGAGCAATTGCAAGTTAGTAGAAGAAAAGCAATCAGTGTTGGCTACTACACTTAGCTACTACACATACTTAGCTGTGTGGTTGACATTTCATATTTCATTTTTGTTTAACTTAGCTATGAAGTCACACTGTTCGGATTGTTTTACTTAGCTATGAAGTCGCACTGTTGGATAACGTTCTTATTCTACATAGCTTTGCTGAACTGAATACAAAACTCTGAATGGATTTCAGTTCAGTCTTGTTCTACTTAAAGCAGCTTTGAGACTTGTTCTAGCTTTGAAAACTGTACGGATTTCATTCTTGTTCTACTTAGCTTTGAGACATTGAGATTCAATCTTGTTCTACTTAACTTTGAGACATTGAGCCACTGTGTGGATTTCATTCTTGTTTACTTAAATGTATGGATTTCACATTTCATTCTTGTTCAACTAACTATGACTCACTGTTGCATTTCATTCTTGTTCTAATAAGCTTGAAGACTCTATGAATTTCATGTTGTTCTACTTAGTTGTATGGATTTCACATTTCATTTCTTGTTTTACTTAGCTATGAAGTCACACTGTATGAATTTCATTCTTGTTCTACTTAGTTGTATGGATTTTATATTTCATTCTTGTGACTATAAAGACTTTATGGACGGATTTAATTCTTTTTCTTGTTCTGTATACTTAGCTTTATGGATTTCACATTTCTAAGCTTTCACATTTCTTTCTTGTCATTCTTGTTCTACTTAGCTATGAAGACACTCTGGATTTCAAATTTCATTCTTGTTCAACATAATTGTATTTAATTATAAATGGATATCAGTCTTCTTCTACATACTTAGTTGTATGGATTTCACATTTCATTCTTGTTCTACTTAGCTATGAAGACACTGTATGGATTGGATTGGATTTAAATCTAGTTTGTTCTACTTAGCTGTATGGATCACATTTCATTCTTGTTCTACTTAGCTTTGAAAGCTGACTTTATGGATTTCATTCTAGTATATGGATGTCATTCTTGTTCTACTATTAGTTGTATTGGATTTCACATTACATTTTTTGTCTATTGCAGCTCAGTTTCAGTTCTTCTAGTGGCTATGAAGTTACTCTGTATGAATTACAGTATAGTTAAAGCAGCGGTCTCAGCGTTCTTCTTCCTACTAAACCCAAGATTTCTCTTCTTATCATAAAAAATCCATATCAGCTGAAGGCCTCTCCTGGAACAAACTTCGCAAATAACTGTAAAATAACCAGTTACTCTTTGGTAGAACTTAAAAGACTGCATAGAACCTCCTGTCTATGCTTAAGTGTGATCAGGATATTATAGATAGCCTTTCGTAATATTGAACTATATAATTAGCCTTTCCTAATATTGAACTATAAATACTGAATTACAAATTCTGGTTATAAGGTTATAAGAATTCCTGATTAAGGTGCTTTAATAACGGGTATTTTGATAACTTACATTTTTTAAAGCAATTGTTTTTAATTCCTAGTCAAAATATTTTATTACAATGCTCTGGCAATGCTTACGATATATTAATTTAATTGATTTTATCTACTCTGGTCTTTGCTGCAGGAATATTCGAATGGGCAGGGATGTGAAGCCAGTTAATGGAAACCAAAATGTGTAGTTCCAGTTACTGACCAAAGTTTTCAAAACAAGTCTTATTATAGGGAAACCTAAATGTGAAGCCAGTTAATGACCATATGTGGGTAGTTTTAAAAACAAGTCATTATGTAAATATTTAACAGAATGCAACTAGTAGTTTTTAATTTTTTAATTAGAAATAAAGCAATGTTACTCAATGATTTTTGTTTATTCCTGTGGTACATCACTGTTCTATAAAATTGCCATGTGATGCAAATAGCTACATAAAATGCAGAAACGGATGCAACAATTTTTGTTTTTGTAACGTGCACCACAAAAACAAATTTTCTGCAAAAACAAGTTTTCTGGAAGATAATTTTACTGCTGCTAATTTTACAGAAGCAGTTATGGAGACTAGTGCTGTTTAAACCTATGTAGAATAACATGAAAACTATGGTAACAGCCACAGAGCTTTTGGTGGTTCTGAATCTACAGATACCAACAAACCTTCTGAGCAATGTGGTAACTGCACCTGGTTCACCAGAAAAAGTGAAATTACAGAAGTTTCATGTTTCTTGCAACATTGTATGTAGCAGTACCATCATTATGAAACCTATTCAAGCACCACCTTAGACATCAGTAGTATTGAGACCCGATAACACAAAATATACTATGCTCACAGTAGGGTGCCACAAAAATAGACAATAACTGTAAAAACTTCATTTTTATCGCAGCTTCTCACAAGTTACTACCCAGACTATACAGACTTCAGTAGTATTGAACCGACAGCACAGAAAATATGGTAGTGGTGTCACAAAATAACAGTCTAATTTTTATCACAAGCAGCTTTACAGGTTGCTACCTTGCATTGTATAACTCTTCCTAATTCGCACAAAACAGAACCAGCCAACTTGGAGCAGTACAAACGGTATCCATAATACAGATATGAACAGCCAAAATGGTATAGATCTGAACAGTCAAATGTGAAATGGTACAGATCTGAACAGCCAAATGTGGCATGGTACACACACTATGCACAAGACCTAAACTACAAAAAGTGGAATGGTACAAAAAGTATAAAAGTACACACAAGAAAGAAACAGCCAAAGCAAACTAAAACGTGGAGCCAGCTCAGATTGCCTGCAGAAACAATTATACACCCCTGGCCATCAGCTAAAGCAGTACCAACAATTCTGGACACAGAATGGAAGAAGCATTTGTCTTAAAATAAGCACTAACTAGTGGTCCAATTTACAGAATGAAGTAAAAACTAGCATCAGAAGCAGCAGTGGTGGAGAAACTTGACACAGTGGTATACCAGCTAGCCTAATACTCACCAGAAGCAGCTATAATCCCACAGTGGAATTCAAATTCTATGTTCCAAACAAGGCCACATCAGCAATATCAGTAGCATGAACTTGACGAGACAAATAATGGCAGGAGAAACAGACGGTAATTATGGGAATCTACTATACACCTAGTTCACACAAGGATGGTGGTGACAGCTGCCACAGCAAAGAACAATTGCAGGGTTCACTACCCCTCTTTCAGAAGCAACTAAAGCAAGAAAAGTGGAAGTTGATTCTCCTGGTTGCAAAGGCGAAAACTCTGCTGGCCCAGCAGATAGGAAAGTAAGACACTGAAGGAACATCACTCGCTATAGCCAAACAAACTTAAGCTGCAATACGAGAGTATAGTTAAGGTGGCAGGTGGCTTTTCCTATGCACTAGGAAAACACTACAGGCCCAGCTGGTAGGAAAGTAAGACACTGAAGTAGGATCACTAGCTATAGCCAAACAAACTTAAGCTGCAATACGAGATTTAGGAGTAAAGTTAAGGTGGTAGGTGGTTTTTCCTATGCACTAGGAAAACACTACGGGCCCAGCTGGTAGGAAAATAAAGACACTGAAGCACTGTCTATAGACAAAGTTGAGCTGCAATATGAGATTTGGGAGTATAGTTTTCATGGTGGAACCCTGAATTTAAAATTATCAACAGAGAACTGGGGGTACTAAATAAAACAAAGGAGCAACAAAATCACCAGGTTGCAAACTTCATTGGCAAATCTGGATCCAGAAGTGTGCATGTTTATAATGACAGAAATGAAGCCAGAGGCAGGTACCAACACAGCAACTCAGAAGCAAAGATAGGGACAGCTGCACCAACTAAAAAAGCAGACAGTGGTGACAAACAAAATAAAGGTGGCTCAAACTGCTTTGGCGACAGTTGCTATGATACTACTATGAACACGTCCAAAAGCAGCCAGAATTAATATTCACATGGGTGGTACAGAATGTCCCCCGTAATCACGGAGGTTAGGGAGCACAACGACTCTCGTTAAGCGAAAATCTGAGTTGTTGGTATCCCCCACTAAAAATGCTTATAACTGGCTATTTTAATAGTTCAAACACCAAAGATCCCCATCCCTCTAAAAATGCTTTTAACAGCATATTTTAATAGTTCA
The DNA here is from genome assembly GCF_015104395.2 of Macrobrachium nipponense. Taxonomy (NCBI): domain Eukaryota; kingdom Metazoa; phylum Arthropoda; class Malacostraca; order Decapoda; family Palaemonidae; genus Macrobrachium; species Macrobrachium nipponense. Next base: position 16,333,527 of record NC_061104.1, read on the forward strand.
ACCAACAAACATACATTAAACTATCATCCTAAAACCCTTTAACATAATTCAAGATAATCTTACAACATTTCCCTTGAAAATATATGGCTTACAACTGTGTGAAAACTAAACTCAAGTCCCCCCTACATTCAAGCACAGCTATTTTCTCATACAGTACTGAAGCATCCCATTTTCTTTTATCAGATAGGGGAACCATTGGGAATTCACAAGAGACTGATATGGGAAACATTAGGAATTCACACGTAGAGTTAGATACCAAATTATAAATAGAATCAACAGAGATAAAATATTCTCTTGTGTATGCACTGTTACAATGATGTACTAATTTTCAAATATCAATATTAGTGTAAACACAGTGAATAAATGTTATTCCACTTACAGAACCCATTTACGTATACTGTACTATATCGATCTGTCATCGTCGTTGTATTTAAAAAAAAATTATCATCCCAACATTTGTAATGTTTACGTTCTGAGAATAAGCTGATTGAGCGAATTGGTGAATTTTCCGCGATATATTTGGAGACGAGTTCCGCAGAAAAACCCGCGATTAACTGAGAGGCTCATTTGCTGATCCACAATCTAACAAGGACCCACTGTATTATAAAGGCAGCAACTGCACAAACACCAGCAGAAAGAAATCAGGCATCAACATTAGATAAAACATCCACCAACATAGCAACAAAAATCAACATCTACAGAGATGGAGACAGGGAGCAGTGTCCCAGTATCAGTAGAAGCTTTGATAATTGAATATCTGGTATTCCATACGGGACAAAAAGGGGCTACCACCTAACTTTAGAAGTGCAGTTAACAGCGGAGATAAACAAACCGGCATTGGCAGAGAATCTGGATGCTGCACTTAGGCTAATTCCATTAATAAAGAGCAAAGATTTGTAGCGGCACTACTGCCAGCAACAATAGAAGCCCTATTGCATCAGCATTAGAGTTAGAGGCAGTGAAATGCCTGATACATTCACAACAATGCTAGCAATGGCGACAAATCAGCTGACATCAGCAGATAAAGAGCAGCTGCCTAACAGGATCACCATAAAATCATAGGCAACTTTACTGACCTCTCAGCAAAAGAAGAGACAGCCACATAGCACCAGCATTGGGCTATGGAGATTTTAGCACCTACAGTTGCACACTATCAGAAACAGTGGCAGTTGCTCAACCAACCAACTGCCCAAGTAGAAAGGCTGCTTACTGGCACAGGCAGCATGCCGGCAATAGTACCATAGAAACAGGGGTTATAGTTGCACCAGTACCACCAGTGGAAGAGGAGGCTTCATTGGGCAGGCTCTCTTGTTCTACAGGAGGAGGGTGTACTATTGCTACTGTGACTGATTGTGATGCCAGTGTAACTGCTAAAATCTTTCCATTTCCAACTGTTGTGCTAATGCAGCTGCCTCTACTTATCCTGGTAGCATGTATGAAGTTGACTTTGCTTTCAAATGATCCTGTTAGGGTACTGCATTTTTTAGCTGGTGTTTGTTTGCTGACTTGTAGCTGTTATTGGCACTGTTGAAACTGAAGCCAGCATATCGCTGGCTCCAATTCTGAGGGTGATGCAAAAGGTCTCCTGTGGTTGCTGAAGTATTGCAACAAAAAATGTTTACACATCTGTTGAAATTACCCTAGCGCAACATTAAACTTCTGATTCTGCAAGCTTGGCTCTTGCCACTCCTGTCTGCTCCTGAAGCTTTGTGGCAAACCTGTCTCTTCCTTTAGGGATGGCAGATACACAACCATAGGTTGTGCCTCCACAAGCCTGTCTCTATTCCCTTTAAATATGCCAGATATCACAACCATATGTTTGATGCCTCCACAAACCTGTCCTCTTCCTTTAAAGATGGCCAGCTACAACAAACCATAAATTCGTGCCTCCCATTGATACTGAAGCACTGGTACTAGTCAGGATCTCTGATTTCTAAGGTCAAGTACCTGTCTGAGCCTCTATGAAGCCACCTTTTGTGTTGCTACTGTTGGACGTTCATTCTACTTAATCTTACATTTATTTCTACTGCTGCTAATACACGTGATATGGTGCAGCACGACCTATGATGCTAATAAATATCACGCTGCTAAAGTTTTTTTTATTCTGTGTCGATGACACATCTGTTTCGCCTGATGCTAATGGGGTGAAGC
>NC_061104.1:16338177-16368177 GCF_015104395.2 Macrobrachium nipponense
GATGCAACGATGGCTTTTATACACGAATCAACGGCTTTACGAGATAATAATGATAATAATGATAATAATAATAATAATACTTTTGATTTTGTCCATCCCTCTACTATAACTTAATCTATTTTGTGTACTGAATTTGGGCTGTGTTTCTATACGATTATTTTCTTTTTCCACACTTATAATTGAGTATATGAACGCGTTTAATTTCTGTCCTCTTTATTTGATCCTTGTTGTTAGTAGGAGTAGTACTTAGTTTGAGTGTTAATTACGAAGACCACTTCGCGTTAAGTTGGGAATATAATATCTACAACTTAACCGTGAGGGGAAAATCTGGAGGTCACATTACGCCTTGTTAAACTGACATAAAACGGTATAGGCTCTATCTTCTAGGACCATAACAATACAATAATAATAATAAATAATAATAATAATAATAATAATAAAATAATAATAATATAATAATAATAATAATAATAATGATAATAATAATAATAATAATAATAATAATAAAATAGCCAACCTTGAATATGCCGACTAACTTATAAAGGGTCACAACAGATTGTGTTATAATATCAATAATAATAATAATAATCTTTATTTTTCAGCTATAGGCCATATACATGTATATGGAATATACAAAGAATAGAAAAATAACATACAGTCTAGATAAATAAGATAACATGATACAAAAAAACAAAAACAAAAAAACTAAGATTAATCGGCAATATCCATATTTGCTGAGGTAGTATAAAAGATGGTAGTCAAAATAATTGTCATTCCCGTACTAAGATTGAGAATAGTTGAAAATTGGATGTAAAAACTATATAGATTCTAATCACAACCAAGAAAGCAAACGGGTTGTTATCAATGCCAATAATACCTTTAGTTAGGTTCTTTAATTCTGACACTTAAAAAAAATGAAAAAGGTGAAAACATTCCAAGCACAAATTACGAATACTAGACATAAATGAACAAACAACGAAACACAAACAAGAAGGAACCTCCCCCAAAAACCGATTGGGCAATCAAAAGCCTCTCTCTCTCTCTCTCTCTCTCTCTCTCTCTCTCTCTCTCTCTCTCTCTCTCTAGCCTATGGGTTTGCCATGGCCTAGATCCAAGACTATTGATTTGTCTCACCCAGAATAGGAGTGCATCCGATTTTTTTTTTTATTTCTTCCTCAACACTTAAAGCGTATGTGACTCTCACTAACTTGTAGCTTTATGGAGTAACGCGCAAAGGGGAGTGACTCGTTACTGAAGTAAACAGCAGCTCACAGAATGATTTGTGAGCGTTACTTTGCCCTCTTATATTAACCATTTCTGAATATATTCAATATTAGGACTCACTGGAACTCAAGTCCCATTTGCTTGTTGCAAAAGTTAACAAAAGCGCTTTTTTTTTTTTTTTTTTTTTTAACAAGGTTGGGATGTTAGGCTAACGATGTTTGATGCAATTTTTTTCCTTTCACAAAGCTGGGAAGTTAGGCCTAAGCTAGAAAGTTAATGTTTGATGCATTGTTTTTTTTGACGGGGCTGGGACATTAGGCCTATGCTAGACAGTTAATGTTTTATTGAATTTTTTTCTTTAACAGTGCTGGGACTTTAGGACTAAGCTAGACAGTTAATGTTTGATGCAAATATTTTTTCTTCAACTGCGCTGGGGCGTTAGGCCTATGCTAGACAGTTTATTTGATGCAAATGTTAACAAAAGTTTTAATTTTTCAATTTTAAATAGGACTAGAACGTTAAGCCTACGTTGTGACTTTAACTTTTATCCGAAACTGAAAAATAGCAGATAAATTTGCAAAACGATAAGCAAAGAGAGAGCAAAAAATCATCCTGCGATTTGGAAACCTCAAATTTCCTCCGTTTTTCAGAACCAATGAATCTATCTAAAGTTTTTTTTTAAAGAGACAACTTTGACACAAACAAATTTAGGTCACTCACACATCCTTGCAGAAAACGTGATGAAAAAAGGGTACCTATTTAGAGAATCATGAAAGCTTTTAGACCTTAGAGCACCTATTATTACTTAAGAAACCTTAATCATCCTCAAATATTAATTATTAATAGACAAAAAACCCTACCCATTTATAAACGAGACCACTTCACCTGACTGTCGTATACGAGACTTGTCCTTCACGTCATAGCAAAATTGACATTTAACGAAACAAAGTGTGTGTTTTTCAACTATACGAAAATTCCTTGATAAACAACGGGAGTACGTAATACATCCTTTGGATTCGAAAGGTCACCTTTTGCCGGATATGTTCCAAAACGGGAGATGGGATCCGGGTAGGAAATAGGATTCCTCTCGTTACTTCTTCAAGTAGGACATTTCCTACCAGGAACTTGGCACTAGATTTTCGTCAGCTGTTCAAGTTGAAGTGTTCTTATTTTCAAGATTTCGATGTTAGAATGAAATGCTTTAGGAATGAGTATTGAATATTTAGATGATGTTAACAACAACAACAACAACAATCATAATAATAATAATAATAATAATAATAATAATAATAAAATAATAATAATAATAAGAATAATAATAATAATAAATATTTATTTCGGCTCAGGGCCAGATATACTGTGGGATGTAGCAAAGAGGAGACATTGGTTCAGAATGAATATACTGTTTCCTTGAGGACATACGCTCTCTCTCGTCTTCTCCCTCTCGTCTCCTCACCCGATGTTTGGACTCTGATACTGGACAAAATATTGATAATGAACGAAAGTACAGTGCCATCTCTCTCTCTCTCTCTCTCTCTCTCTCTCTCTCTCTACCCGATGTTTGACTCTGATACTGGACAAATATTGATAATGAACGAAAGTACAGTGCCATCCTAGTGTGCTCCTCTCTCTCTCTTCTCTCTCTCTCTCTATATATATATAATAATATATATATATATATATATATATATATGTGTGTGGTGTGGTGTGTTGTGTGTGTGTGTGTGTGTGTACATATGTAAACACAATGACAGAATTCATGCAAACAATAATCATGTCTCATAACGAACAAAATGTCAAAACTACCAAGCAAAACATTTCGTTTTAAAGACACGCCGCTTAACGCTGAACCGAAGTCCAATACGCTGTAAACTTTAACTTGAACTTTAACTTACACCTAGGCTGATAAAACATCTAACAGGCCGCGTGCAAGTTTATTAGCGTGTTGTTAAAACTCGTGAATGTTACAGTGCTGCTCCAGAACGATATTGCGATCACACGATATGGCATTTAAAAACGAAAGTATTTGGTTTTCATATAACCGGACTACAGCGTGATAGATTTCATTTTTGATTCGGCCAATTGGCACATTGGGACGCGTCACTGAAAATTCACTGTGGTAGATAATGTTTTAGTCGTTAACCTGTTTCTTTAATTTAACCATTTTCAAAACTGACAAAATAAATTTCTGTTTCTTTAATTAAACCATTTTCAAAACTGACAAAATAAATTTCTGTTTCTTTAATTTAACCATTTTCAAATCTGACAAAATAAATTTCTGTTTCTTTAATTTAACCATTTTCAAAACTGACAAAATAAATTTCTGTTTCTTTAATTTAACCATTTTCAAAACTGACAAAATAAATTTCTGTTTCTTTAATTTAACCATTTTTAAAACTGACAAAATAAATTTCTGTTTCTTTAATTTAACCATTTTCAAAACTGACAAAATAAATTTCTGTTTCTTTAATTTAACCATTTTCAAAACTGACAAAATAAATTTCTCTGTTTCTTTAATTTAACCATTTTCAAAACTGACAAAATAAATTTTTGTAAGGATAAAAAAAACATTTTTTATGGCTTTCTTCCAATGTGAAAATCGTCAAGCTTTAGGTAATACAATTTGAAAAGTTACAAGTACAGAATATTTCAAAGACAAAAAGTCCTATTTCTCTCCTTTTTTTTTAAATGGCCAAATTAATTTTAGGGAAGGGTGAAAAACAAGATGTTACATTAATGTCGCTTTCTTCCAATGCGAAAAACGCAAAAAAAAAAATAAAATATAAATAAATAAATAAATAAATTAAAAAAAAATCGGAATTAGAAAAATTTAGGATTACAGAATTTCAAAACGATAGTATTTCCTTGAAACCTGCATACAAAATAATTCAAATTCCTCAATTTTCAAGCATGGGACAGGCAAGCCGTCCATATCCTTCTTTTCCTTAGAATATAGCACAACACACACCCTCATTTAACCACTCTCTAGGCATAAGCAGAAAAACCTTTATTTCTGTTTATTCTCTAGAGAGGAACAGAGAACATTTCCTGGTCAACTATTTTCTAGGAAGAGAGAGAGAGAGAGAGAGAGAGAGAGAGAGAGAGAGAGAGAGAGAGAGAGAGAGAGCACAGATGAAGGAGAATAAAAATATACTAAATCTACATCTTGACAGAGAAGACTAGACAAACCTTACTCGAAATCATCTAAACTGATGAAGAGAGAGAGAGAGAGAGAGAGAGAGAGGAGAGAGAGAGAGAGAGAGAGAGAGAGAGAGAGAGACAGCACGAACGAAGGAAAATAATATATTAAATTTACACCTTGACAGAAAAGACAAAACAAAAACCTTACTCGAAGGTCAGCTAAACTGATGAAGACTTACTCGTTTTTTTTTCACCCCATCTTTCATAATTTTCTTGAAATCGTTAAGACGAAATAGCTTCATAACCACGTATTTGAGGCAATTGCTTCGAGATAATGAAACGGGATTAAATGTCCGTCTCGCTTGTACCGATATTTCGAACCGGAGGAAAATTCGTTTTCGCCATCTCTGATATTAATTAAAAAGGAAGATAAGGGATGCTTTTAGGATAAGATAAAACTCTCGGGATTAAAAAAAAAACTAGAATAAGACAGAAAACAGCAGTTTTATAGTATAAAATCAGATTGATATAAAAATAATTTCCGAGCCATAAAACAGTAACAAAGTTTCAAAAACAATTCTTTGATCCAAATAAGCCAAAGGCTTTTTTTTTCTTTTTTGGCGCAATCGAATTTTCTGTACAGTTTAAAATGCTGCTTGAAACTCTCAGTCACGGGCCATGAAAGTGTCAGCCTCAGGCCAGTGGTGGCCTGTGGTTGTTGTCACCTGACGCACGCTCAAGGATATTTTTAGAATAAAAAGACTACTAAGGCTAGAGGACTGAAATTTGGTAAGTTTGATGAAATGTGTGTGGAGGATCAATATACCAATTTGCAGCCCTCTAGCCTCAGTAGTTTTTAAGACCTGAGGGCGGACAGAAAAAGTATGGACGTACAGACAAATAGCCATCTCTCAAGAGTTTTATTTTACAGAAAACTAAAAAATGGTTCAAGAGATCAACAAAATCGAGTGTATGACCTCAATTACGTTATACAATGTAAATCGTACTTGAGTGCTTTCATAAACAAAAATAACCCCAATGGTTCCCGGATAACTATTCCCAAGAAATACCCGGCAGTGCGCGCTTGCGGCCGCGCAGGGAACAGCTTGCCTAAAAAATTCCGACTGTCTCTCTTTCTCGATTACTCCTCGTCCTTATCACAAGCATTTATGCCTGTTTTTTTTTTTTTTTTTTTTTTTTTTGTTCCTCACTTCCTAATCCTTCCGATATATACTACTTCTCAGCTCCCGTTTCTCCACCTATTCATCCTATTTTCATTCTATTCTTAATCCTCTTTTTAACCTTCTCTGTTCCTATTTTCATCCTATTCTCCTCCTCCTCCTCCTCTATTCATTCTCTCTCTCGCTTTTCCCTCACCTTCAAGAAAAAACCCTTCGTTGGCCAAGAAGAAGAAGAAGAAGAAGAAGAAGAAGAAGAAGAAGAAGGAAGGAATGAAGAAGAAGCCGAGAAACTCAAAGGCTGGAGGCGAAACATCGTCATCAGAATGCTTTTAGAAGATGACTGAAGGGCTAATTATATTCTCTTATAACTCTAATTACGCTGGAATTGGTGGTTATCCGAGACATTAATGAGGAAATGATGCTGGGTGGCCATGATAAAGGACGCCCACAGAACGGATGAGCATAAATGGAATGAGAGAGAGAGAGAGAGAGAGAGAGAGAGAGAGAGAGAGAGAGAGAGAGAGAGAGAGAGAGAGGATTTCACCTATCCAATAACAAGCATTATGAAATATGAGAGAGAGAGGATTTCACCAATCCATTAACAAGCATTATGAAATATGAGAGAGAGAGAGAGAGACCTTACCTACCTTACAGACCTTACATCTTGTTCGGGTTGCCCCAGGTCCCTCAGTGTGAGGCACCTCTAATGTCTACAGAGAGTTGCTAGTACATCTTCCGGTATATTTTGCATCTTCCAATCTTGGATGGTCTGGGATGCAGTTTAGATATTTGTCGAGCTTATTCTTAAACACATCTACGCTCCACTCCGTGATATATCCTCAGATGAGCTGGCAAACGCATTGAATAGACGCTGCATTATCGATGCTGGTGCGTAGTGGATTAATGTCCGGCTGTGCTTTCCTTATTTTTCCTGGTATAGTTTTGGGCACTATTTAATTTTTTTCTACTACCTCTGCTTGCTCTTTCTGATATTTTTAGTTCCATGATATTTTCTGCTATTCTTCTATCTGTTTCCATGCCTGAATTATCATGTAGCGTTCTCTTCTCCTTTCTAGACTATATAATTTTAAGAATTGTAGTCTTTTCCCAGTAGTCTAGGTCCTTAACTTCTTCTATTCTAGCTGTAAAGGACCTTTGTACACTCTCTATTTGTGCAATATCCTTTTGATAGTGGTGGGTACCATATCATATTGCAATATTCAAGTGGACTACGAACATGTTTTATAAAGCATCAATGTGTTCAGCTTTTCTTGTTTTGAAGTGCCGTAACAACATTCCCATTTTTGCTTTACATTTTGCCAACAGAGTTGCTATTTGATCATTGCATAACATGTTCCTATTCATCATAACACCAAGGTCTTTAACTGCTTCCTTATTTGTGATGGTCTCATTATTAGGTCCCTTATATGCATATAGCTTTCTTTCTCTGTCTCCATAATTTATTGATTCAAATTTATCAGAGTTAATACCATCCTATTTACCTCTGCCCAATCATATACTTTGTTAAGGTCTCTTTGTAGAGCGTTCCTATCTTCATCACAAGTAATTTCTCTACTTATTCTTGTGTCATCTGCGAAACTACTCACTACGAATCCTTAACATTATTGTCTATGTCTTCAATCATAATAACAAACAGTATTGCAGCTAACACGCCTACCTTGCGGCACACCGGATATTACCTTGGCTTCATCCGATTTCTCGTCGTTTGCAATAACTATCTGTTTTCTGTTTGTGTAAAAATTCTTTTAACCATCTTCCTACTTTATCCACGATATTGTGTTTTCTAATTTTCTTCGCTAATATATTATGGTCTACTTTATCAAAAGCTTTTGCAAAGTCTAAATAAACCACATCTGTTCATTTCCGCTTTTCATATTTTTGAATATGTTTTCACGGTGGACTAACAGTTGGGTTTGTGTACTTTTTCCGGGTACGAAACCATGTTGTCCTTTATTAAACAAATTATTTTTTATTAAATGTTTCATAATATTTTTCTTCATTACCCTTTCATACACTTTCATAATATGTGATGTTAGACTCACAGGCCTATAATTACTTGCCTCTAGTCTTGATCCACTTTTGAAAGTAGGGTAATATATGCTAATTTTGTGCTCATCACATATCTTGCCTGTATCTACACTTTGTCTTAATAATATTGCAAGTGGCTTTGCGATAGAATGAACTACTTTCTTTAACAAAATAGCAGGAATTCCATCATGGCCGGCTGCAGCAGCTCCATTTTTTAATTTCATTAATAGCCTGCACAATATCAGCTTCATTAATATCTATGTCAGCTAAATATTCACTATTTTCATCCCTTACTTCTATATCATTATCTTCATTATCTATTCTAGGGGTGAATTCTCTCTATATCGTTCTCCAAGTAGTGCAAATTTCCTCCTTTTTTTTTTCATTCGTTAATCGCCTTCAATTTCTTTTTTTAGAGGCCTATTTCTATTCTTCTTTTATTCATCTTCTTCGCATATGAGTATAATAGTTTGGGGTTTTGCTTGATATTTATAGGGTTTTTTCTTCCAAGTCCCGTTTTTCATTTTCTTTTGATTGTATAATCTTTTGTTCTGCATTTTCTATCTTACTTTTTAGTTCTATAACTTTCCATGCATTTTTTTCTTTGCAAGACCTTCTGTCTCTTGGTATGTATGAATGATGTTTACTTTCTTCTTCGGTATATATTTTTCCACTATTATCTCCAATATTTTATATAATATCTCCGTATTTACCCTTATGTCATCACTTACGAAAATGTTATCCCAATCTTTGTTTAATTCTTCATTATTTCTGACCATTTTATTTTTACTGTAGAAGTTGTATTTTCCATATCCTTCCCACTTTTCATTTCTTGCTTATCTCTATTTTCACTTGCTTTGGAATGACTGTTAATTCTATGACATTATGTCTGAAATACTCGCATTATAAACTATTATTTTCTTTAACATAATTCATCTCGTTCACAAATACTAGGTCTAAAGTATTTTCCTTTCTTGTTGGCAGGTGATTTATTTGTTGAATGTTGTATTCTAGTAGCATATCTAATAGCTTTTCAAATTGCCTCTTATCTTCTGCACTACTATTACTCTCTTTTTTATAGTATAAGTACAACCACAATCTCCTATTCGTTCTTTCCATTCTACGAAAGGAAAGTTGAAGTCACCAGATAGGAGAATAGTCCAGTCCTTGTGATTTCTACATATATCATCCATTTTTCAATTATTAAGTCAAACTCTTAGTATTAGGAGGTCTATATATTACTATGTTCATCAATTTTTCAGATTCAAATTCTACCGCTATTAGTTCACATTCTGAGTTACTATATTTCTCATATATTTTTCCTTGTTTTTTGTCTTTCCCATATATTGCGGTTCCCCTTGATTCCTATTTTTTCTATCTGATCTATAAGTTTGGAACCCTTTTATTTGATCATCATTCCCAGTCTCTTGGGAATACCAGGTTTTCACTTATATTCATTATATCTATTTTCTTTTCATTTTTGGGTTAGTTCTTCTAAGTACTCTATTTTTCTTTTTGAGTTACTCGTAACTAAACCCTGCGCATTCATCACTATGATGGTTTGCGTGTTGTCTCCTTCATTTAATACTGGTAGTAATAAGGATTTTCCCATGTCTCTTTCCTGTTCTGGTATGTTGTTCTTTTTTTCATTTCCAGAAATTCTGACATTAAAAAATCCAACTTTTCCATAATATTTGATCTTCCTTCATCATAATTATTCATTTTGTGTCTGAATCTGCAATTTTCCCTCCGTCGTTTCTGCAATACCTCCTCTTGCATAATAAATACGTATTATCTCTTGAGTAGAATTTCGGAGCTGATGCTTTGAAATTTTTTGCTGACACCTCTGCATATCTCATTGGTGGTTTGCTTTTCTCTTTTACCTGATATTCTTGATTTCTCTCTTTATTTGTTTTCTTTCTTATTTTTGGATTTTATTACTTGAGAGAGAGAGAGAGAGAGAGAGAGAGAGAGAGAGAGAGAGAATGAGGATTTCACCATGCAAGGGCCATGGTAAAATAAATAAATAAATAAATAAATAAATAAACAACTAGAAAAATAATCAAATGAAAAAGATGGTCCCAGATAACCACAATTTGACAGAACTTACTTGTTGCAAATTGATGATGATAACAGCAAAAATGATATTATTGCAAAGAAATCATTTGCTGCAAATAACAAATTAAACAGTTTTCTCAGCAACAGAACTGATATATCCGCAACTGGCAAATAAAAAACAAATTGAACAAGCTATCAAAAGACTTCGAGATTGACACAGTTAAAAAGAAAAAAAAAAATTGTTTTTGCTGTTTTTTAAGAGGAAAAACCATGAACACACGATGTCTAACCTGGTTATAATCCGCGATCAAATACTTGCAAATTATTATTATTATTATTATTATTATTATTATTATTATTATTATTATTATTATTATTATTATTTCAGATTTGGTATCTAGTCTGACTGCTCCCGAGACTTGTATTGTTGAGATAGACAAAAAATTAAAAATAATTCTAACTTATTATTATTATTATTATTATTATTATTATTATTATTATTATTAAAGGTTTGGTATCTTCCGTCTGATTATCCCCCGAGGACTTGTATTGCTGAGATAGACGAAAAATAAAACATAATTCTAACTCATTATTATTATTATTTTTTTTTAAATGACTGCTGCTTTCAGCACTATTAATCTTATAAAGAGTCTTCTCTATCTTTCTGATGACAGCTTTCTCGTTGTTGCGTTAGACTGGCGAGCAACGCACCAAAGGGCATGGTAAAATTCGGTTGAGTCATTTGATTTATTATTGCTTATACAATTCTCTCTCTCTCTCTCTCATCTCCTCTTCTCTGTCTCTCTCTCTCTCTCTCTCTCTCTCTCTCTCTCTCTCTCGTCTAAGTTCTAACGCGACGTTTCCTCCTGATCGTTATTATTAGTTATTATTATTATTATTATTATTATTATTATTATTGTTATTATTATTATTAATCTCGAACCGATGATGAAATATTCAAGCTTTGCTTCCTAACATTCCATTCCGTCAAAATTAGGCAGAAAGAATGAATCTGGCAGAGGCCAGTGTATCTTTAAACGGCACTAAATCTTCCTTAACAACATCCCCCTTCTTAAGGGATATTTTTAGGGTACCTTTTAAGGGGTTGAACGACCTACTAAAGGATGTAGCAGGATTTAGGAATCTGATTTTGGCCCGGGCATCATTCCTAGTGATGATTTTTTTTTTACCCTCACTGACCCCAGAAGGTAATTTTTGAAAGACAGGGTGAATTGGACCTTGAACAGATTAAAGGTGAAGGTCACAGACCTCTGAGTTTCCATAAAATAAACAATAAACAAAAAACAACACTCTTGGTGGAGAAAAAAAATAATAATACTCTTTCTAAGCTTCATGGCCTCCGTTTGCGTATTAACAACATATGCTCATGATGACAAACATTTCCAATAACAACCAATTCTATCATCATCATTTAATACTGCTGTTGTTGTTGTAGATCAGTAATAATAATAATAATAAGAATAATAATAATAATAATAATAATAATAATAATAATAATAATCTTTCTAAGCTTCATGGCCTCCGTAAGTGCATAAGCAACATATACTCATTACGACAAACATTCGCAATAACAACCAATTTTATCATCATCATTTATTACTGCTGTTGTTGTTGTAGATGAATTAATAATAATAATAATAATAATAATAATAATATAATAATAATAATAATAAATGACAACCTTCTGGAAGTTCATGGCCGCTCACTGAACAACGTATGCCCTTATAACTAATACTCAATTCAACCCCCACCCCCATACCATCATCATTATTTATCACAACTGTTGTAGCTGTCGCTGCTGTAGTCGTGGCTTGTATATAAGACGATGATGACAATCACATTTCGAAGCGACGCGCTATTCGGTTTCAATTAGCAAAAGGCGCCACCTACACCTCCAGGGAAAGCCGATACCCCTAACGAGTACCCGACTGCCAATTTTCGGCGCTCGAAAAGACACGTCACGCCCCCGGGACACAGACACACACTCTCACTCTCTCTCTCTCTCTCTCTCTCTCTCTCATCACTCCCCAACACCCTCCAATTATGCTCCGGCTTCGCTGTTATCGACACTTCTCTATCGGAAGTTATCCGATGCCTACAGCTTGAAAGTGGGGGGGGGGGGGGGGGGGTTTGAAGGGGGGGGGGGGTTGTGTGTGTATGGTGGCGGGGTGGGGGGAGGAGGAGGGAGGGAGCGAAGGGGGGTTTGAAGGGAGGGGGTGTTATAGTTTGTGCGTTTTATAAATTATTTATTAATTTTTTTGGTCCTAGGTCGCTTTATGCATGTATTCATTCTATGGGGTATACAGTGATACATACATATTGAGTCATGTATACCGAGGGTTATACTAAACAAACTGCTGACGACAATATTTCTGAAAGTTTTTTTGGATTTTTTGTAAGGCAATGTTTGTGTTTGTTCCCTTAAAAGAAACCAAATTAATAAACAAAAAATCCCGCGCTTTGACACTTTGGGTAAATCATTACCGTGTCTTACGTGGTACACGTTTGTGTGTATATGTGTGTATGTATATATGTATTATATATAATATATAATAATATATTATATATAATTATATAATAATAAATATATATATATATATGTATATAATATATATATATATATATATATATAATATATATATATATATATATATATATATATAAATATATATATATAATATATATATATATATATATATATATTATATATATATATATATATAGTGTGTGTGTGTGTTTCAGTATCAGTTCCTTTTAACGGAATATCCACCTCGAATAAGCAACCTTATACAATACCTTCGTCTCTGAATTCTAAAACAACCGACAGCAATCGCGAGCACCAAAAGTAACCGTTTTCCGTTTTGTTCGCAATCACATGGACGCGCCAGCGAAACGCATACAGACACACAAGTGTCGTTCGGAATTCTTACCGAAATCAAAACTAACTCAAAGGGAAGACAATGCCAGGGAGCCGTGCACATTTGCAACGTGAAATAGTATCGCCTGATGCAAAGGAAATGACAATTTCATCTCTGGACATAATTCCGACGCGCGTGTTGCAAAATTATTATCAAACTTCCCACCAACTGAGATGCAGAAGGAGGAAGTCAATGGGAGTCATTTGTATACTTCTGCACTTATTTTTCGCTTAGGGAGTAAATGGATACGGTTTGCAACTGACGGACACAAGATGGGGTTGCAAAGATACCAAAATACCCAAACCCCGCTCCCCCAAAATTAAAGATTTATCGTAAATTCTACCTTCAGTTGTTTCATATACTCTTAAATAAAATAATTAATAATCAGTGACTTACCTCCCCCGACTAAGGATTCAATTTTATTTTAAAATCTACCTTCATTCGCTTAATATACGCTAAATAAAATGATCGATAACTCATGTCTTTTTTCCCCTGACAAAGGATTTATTCTAAAATTTACCTTCAGTTGTTTAATACAGTATACTAAGTCAACTGACATTTGATCATTCGTGGCTTTCCTCCCCTCACAAAGGATTTATTTTAAAAACTACCTTCATTTCTTTAATATATCAAATAAAATGACAATTGATAATTCGTGGCTTAGCTCTTCTGCCAAATATTTTTTTAAAATCTACCTTAATTGTTTAATATATTAAATAAAATGATACCTCCCCTGACAAGGGATTTATTTTAAAATTTACCTTGAGTTGCTTAATATATCAAATAAAATGACAATTTGTAATTCGTGGCTTACCTCTCCTGCCAAATATTTATTCTAAAATCTTCCTTTAATTGTTTAATATATTAAATAAAGTGACAATTGGTAATTCGTGGCTTACCTCTACTGCCAAATACTTATTTTTAAAATCTACCTTTAATCGTTTAACATATCAAAAAAAGTGACAATTGGTAATTCGTTGCTTACCTCTCCTGCCAAATATTTCTTTTAAAATCTACCTTCATTTGTTTAATATATTAAATAAAGTGGCAATTGGTAATTCGTGGCGTATCTCCACTGACAAAGAATTTATTTTAAATCTACTTTCATTTGCTTCATTTTATAAATAAAATAATTGACAATTCGTGGCTTACCTCTCCCGCCAAATATCTATTTTAAAATCTACTTTTTGTTAATATATTAAATAAAGTGACAATTGGTAATTCGTGACTCACCTTTACCACTGGTGTGTCTCTTATTGCAAAGGACCAACGATGCCACTATCACTGCCACAACGATCAGTGCCAGAAAGCCACATACTAAGAAGAGGACTGGAACCGTTTCTGGAATGAAGAAGAATAAATCGTTACTGGAATGAAAAAGAAAAAATCGTTTCTGGAATGAAGAAGAACAAATCGTTCCTGGAATGAAAAGGAATAAATCGTCACTGGAATGAAAATGAATAACTCGTTTTTGGAATGAACAATAAATTGTTTCTGGCACGACGAATAAATCGTTACTAGACTGAAAAGGAATAAATCGTTTTTGGAATCAAACAATAAATTGTTTCTGGAATGAAAAGGAATACTAAATCGTTTCTGGAATGAAAAATAAATTGTTTCTGGAATGGAACGACGAATAAATAGTTTCTGAAATGAAAAGGAATAAATCGTTTCTGGAATGAAATATAAATTGTTTCTGGAACGATGAATAAATCGTCTCTGGATCGAAACAAAAATAATTGCTAATAACTAGTACTTTTACGACCTTCTCCCAATAACTACTTTGCACTGATTGAGTACAGCAAAAGGAGGCTAAAATACACCCACCTACACACACACGCGCCCTCATAACCAGGCACCTCATGGCGAAATGTCCCTGTGAACGTAACTCCCGAGTAAAACAATAACGGAATATAATAATGGTGAATGTTCCCCGGATTGAGAAACAATGGCAACTTAACGTCACAGTCCTCCGGGTATGTACGTCAGATCCCCATTAGTGTGTTCTCGTCACAAGAGGAGAAATCTGACTCACTTCCAAATAACAGAGACAACGTGAACCACTCGGTGAGAGAGAGAGAGAGAGAGAGAGAGAGAGAGAGAGAGAGAGAGGTTAGACTGAAATTATGAGTTCACCGTACATTAAACAGTGTGCATAAATACTCTGTATTTAGAGAGAGAGAGAGAGAGAGAGAGAGAGAGAGAGAGAGAGAGAGAAATTATGAGTTTACCGTACATTAAAGGATATGGCTAAACATCCTGTACAACAGGGGAAATCTCAGAGAGAGAGAGAGAGAGAGAGAGAGAGAGAGAGAGAGAGAGAGAGAGAGAAATTTACATTAATATTGTGGGCTTCAAAGCACATTAAACAGTACAAATAAAAATACCCTATGTAATATTAGCATAAGAGAGAGAGAGAGAGAGAGAGAGAGAGAGAGAGAGAGAGAGAGAGAGAGTCGCATTAATATCGGGTTTAAAAGCACATTAAACAGTACAATTCAAAATACCCTATGTAACATTAGCAAAATCTTGAGAGAGAGAGAGAGAGAGAGAGAGAGGAGAGAGAGAGAGAGAGAACTAGCTTCAGGGTACGAAATCATTACGAGAGAAGACAAAAGCCACTACACCACAAACAGGATATGAGAGCCATCATCTCCCCCAGTATATTAGGACTCTTATTTATACAACAGACTATAGCCATGAGAACCGCTGTAAAAGACGTGACCCTCTCCCCCCCCATCCGAACCTTGGAGATATAACCCCCTTCTATACTCCTCCTTATTTGTCTTTTTCTTCTTTTTTTCTTTTTCCTTCTATTTCTTCATTTTCTTATTTTCATTTTGCTTCTATTTTGGTCTTTTTCTCATTCCTTCTTTTTCTTTTTCTTCGTTTTCTTCTCCTTATTCTTGTTCTTTTTCTTTATCTTCATTTCTTCTTCTTCTTTTTCTGCTTCGTTATGCTTGTCTTTTCTTCTTCCTCTATTTCTCCTTCTCCTCCTGCTTCTTAATGTTTGTTTGTTTTTCTTCTTTTTTCTTGTTTTTTTTTTTTTTTTTTTGTTTTTCTTCGTTGTTCTTCTTCTTTTTCTTTATGTTTGTCTTTTCTTCTTCTTCTTCTTTATGTTTGTCTTTTCTTCTTCTTCTTCTCCTTCTCTATGTTTGTCTTTTTCTTTTTCTTCTTTTCTCTTTATTTTTCTTTTTCTTTCTTTTCTTCTTCTTCTTCTTCTTTATGTTTGTCTTTCTTCTTTCTTCTTCTTCTTCTTTTTAGATTCTTTTTCTTTTCTTCTTTATGTTTTCTTATTCTCGTTTCTTCTTCTTGTTTTTCTTCTTCTTTATGTTTGTATTTTCTTCTTCTTCTTCTTCTCCTCCTTTATGTTTCTCTTCCCTTCTTCTTCTTCTCTGTGTTTCTCTTTTCTTCTTCTTCTTCTTCTTCTTCTTCTCTATGTTTGTCTTTTCTTCTTTTTCTTCTTCTTCTTCATCCAGGCAAGTCCTTTCAGCAAAGGATTTTCCTTTCACTATTGGAGCATTTGTAGGACTTCCTCTGTGAACACGAACCTTTTCACAGCTCTGCTATTTAGCTCGCCGTTGTGTGGGGGAGGAGAGGGGGGAAGGAGGAGAGGGGAGGGGGTGACAGTACTACTACTTTTGAAAGACTTTACTCCATAAATGTCTGTTGGAGGAATTTTGTTTTCGTTTTTTTTTGTCTTTGTCTCTGTCCCTCTTTATCTGTCTAACCCTTTTTCTAACTATTTCGTAATTATCTCTCCATCTATCCACACCATCTCTCTCTCTCTCTCTCTCTCTCTCTCTCTCTCTCTCTCTCTCTCTCTCCTCATCTCTTATATATATATATATATATATATATACATATAAATATATATATATATATATATATATATATATACTATATACATATATACATATATATATATATATATACATATATATATACATATATATATATATATATATATATATATATATATATATATATATAATATATATATCATAGATATATATATATATAAATATATATATATATATATTTATATATATATATATATATATATATATATATTATATATATATATATTATATATATATATATATATATATATATATATATATATATATATATATATATTTATATATATATGTGTGTGTGTGTGTGTGTGTGCGTGTGCGTGTGTATGTGCATAAATAGACTTAATTGGGTTATTCGGAAATATTCCACCTAAATATTCCATCTTTTGCTCAACCTATAAGAGGATTTTAAAAGGTAAGTAGAAAGTCAAATGATACTAATTGGTAACCGAAAATAAACAAGTAAATAAATAAATACATGTGTAGCTGCAAGGGAGGAAGTATAAGTAATAAATTAATATACAGAAAGTATATTAACAAATAAATACTAGACACGTACAAAAGCTAAAAACCTAAGAACTAAAGGCATTAAAAAAAAAAAAAAAATTGTCGTGCGGGAACGACTTATTAAGACGACAAACCGCACGTGAAAGTAAGGCGACAAAGTTCAAACGACCTCAAAAAAAAAAAAAAAAAAAAAAAAACTTCATGAAACCCTTCCCCCCCAACACAACACACAACTCCCCAACCAAAGAATATCCTAGATTACTTAACGACACTTGGGAAATATCCTCACCAGGAAACAAACATGTCGGCAGCCGCGAAGGCGCAAGAAGAGTATGAATAATTCGGTGGAGTTTTTTTTTTTTTTTTTTTTTTTGCCTGAGAAAAGGATTTTTTTTCCCTTTTTATTTTTTTTTTTTTTTTCTTGCTGAAACCCAGCTTTTGCATTATTTTCGTGAGCGTGTGTGTGTGTTGTGTGTGTGTGAGTTGCCTAGAGAGGTTGTGGATCAAAGGATGGGAGGAGGAGGAGGAGGAGGAGGAGGAGGAATAACTAGTAAGAATGAAGGGGACATATCTTTGCTCTCAGAGCACTCAAGCGAGGTGTTTTCGGACGCAAAAATATTTCAATTTGTATTGTCTCGAAATGTAACACAAAATACAGCACAAGGGTCGACTTGGGTTTGAAGAAAGATTCTATACTAAAATATTAGGTCTGATGACAAACAATTTACTGAATAGGTATTGAAGTGTGATACGGGTTTGGTTTAAATACTCGAGCTATATGCCACTACAAGAGAGAGAGAGAGAGAGAGAGAGAGAGAGAGAGAGAGAGAGAGAGAGAGAGAGAGTAAAATGTAAAAAAAAAATAAAAAAAAAAAAAATATATGATACATAGAAAAACTGCACTAAAAATAGTTACTGGAATAGTTAGGTCAAGTTAAGCGAAGTCTGTTTTTGTTTTTGTTTTTTTAACTTACATTTCCGAAATCATTAACATCCCTATCTACAAAAATCGGATATAATCCCCACAGCAGGACGTTAGTTTAAAAAGGACCAAAGTATGACGTAGTACGACTGAAGGATAACCGTTCCAGTACTCACAATCCCCTCCCCCACCAACCCCCCACCGCACCCATCCGTTCATCCGGCACTATTCCATCCAGCACCCGTTCATCCGTTATGCGTTCATCATGTACCCATTCATCCAGCATTATTCCTTCCAGCATCTGTTCATCCGGGTACCTGTTTACTATTGGGTATATTCATTCATCCGGCACTATTCCATCCAGTACCTATTCATCTGGCACTTGTTCATGCAGTACCCTCCGTTCTCTGGCACATGTTCATCCGGCACCTGTAAATCTGGCACCCGTTCATCCGACACCCATTCGTCTTGTACTCATCCATACAGCACCAGACCTCACGCTTCTAGATCACACCCCCCTCCCCCCCCCCCCCCACGTTCATCTGGCACTCATTCATCCGCCAACCACTACATCCAGCACCCATTCCAAAGTCCGTTTTTATTATTATTATTTTATTATTATTTGTTCTTTTTTTTTTTTTTTTTTTTTTTTTTTTGCTCTATCACAGTCCTTCAATTCAACTGAGTGGTATTTATAGTGTGGGGTTGGTTCCGGGTTGCATCCTGCCTCCTTAGGAGTCCATCACTTTTCTTACTATGTGTGCCGTTTCTAGATCACACTCTTCTGCATGAGTCCTGGAGCTACTTCAGCCTCTAGTTTTTCTAGAGTTCCTTTTCAGGGATCTTGGATCGTGCCTAGTGCTCCTATGATTATGGGTACGATTTCCACTGGCATATCCCATATCCTTCTTATTTCTATTTTCAAATCTTGATACTTATCCATTTTTTCCCTCTCTTTCTCTTCAACTCTGGTGTCCCATGGTATTGCGACATCAATGAGTGATACTTTCTTCTTGACTTTGTCAATCAACGTCACGTCTGGTCTGTTTGCACGTATCAACCCTATCTGTTCTGATTATCATAGTCCCAGAGGATCTTTGCCTGATCGTTTTCTATCACTCCCTCAGGTTGGTGCTCGTACCACTTATTACTGCAAGGTAGCTGATGTTTCTTGCACAGGCTCCAGTGGAGGGCTTTTGCCACTGAATCATGCCTCTTTTTGTACTGGTTCTGTGCAAGTGCCGGGCATTCGCTTGCTATGTGGTTTATGGTTTCATTTTTCGTATTGCACTTCCTACATATCCTACTATTATTATTATTATTGATTATTATTATTATTATTATTATTATTATTATTATTATTATTTTGGAAGAAGACCCTCTTTTAAACAAATTCTGTTGAATAAAATGACACAATTCAGCGAATTAATCTTATATATCATCTTTTCTATTTTTCTTTTTACGCACCAGAAAAGCAAGTAATAAGCAATATAAAAAAGATAACATATAAGATTAATTCGCTGAATTCTGCCATTTTATTCAACAGTATTACTATTATTATTATTACTTCCACCCTCAAACAAACAAAACTAAAAAGGCTTAATCTTTCTTTAAATATCAGAAACATATCCAAAAACTTTCTCTAGCCCATCAAAATAACGTTGCATAAATCGTCTACCTTTCCTCATTCGTATTTTTTTTTTATATATATAAATCACCTGTCTTTCCTTCTTAGTTCTCTTTAATCCTCCGTACTATTCTGAAATGGAGTTTCCCCTGGGAAGGCAGAGGGACATTAAAAAATAAAAATATATTTCTATCAGAATTTATTTTCCTGGTGTGTTAAAAGATAACCAGAATACGGCCAAGTTTATTTATTTATATTATTTTTTCACTCATAAAATGCCCCGTTATCATATGATACCACTGTGTTATGAATACGTTTCCAAGTCATGCTGAGTAGGAAAATAAAGAATTAAATATCTTACAAGTGGGCATCCCTATACTAACAGACCCAGTTGGGAGTTATTATAGAAATGTTTCCTTATCTTTTTACCCACCCGGATGCAGACTGTCGTAATAAAATGATAAGTAATCTGTCCCTGTTCAGTTTCCAGGAGTTTGTCAGGTTTCTTAAAGGAACGGATTTTTTTTTCAGTACGGCATGGGATACAAAGGAATTTGAATTCGTTGAACCATGGAATTAATAATAAACTGACCAGACAGACAATGAACTAAGAAACCAGTTATCATATCTTCAGGTCGACTGATATGGATTGTAAGTATACCATTAAACATTTCACGAGACTAAAATATTCAACTTTATGACCTACTGGTTAGTGTGCAACTCAACACACACTTACGAACTTATCAGATGACTGGAAACACACTATATTACTTGAATTTAAGGCAAGACTTCCTTTTGAAAGAGTGTTCTTCCAATTCAAGAGCGATTGTAGTCATGGTAGAGAGGAGGAGCTAGATTAGAACAAATCTTCAATATTAAGAGGATTTTCCAGCCTAACGGTTCCCTAAGAGGCAAGACGTAATTTCTGGTAATTTGCCTCCGCGCGTCATCCAACAATAGCGGAGCTTCCCACACACAGACAGACACACAACCTACGTCAATGCTCTTTGTTTGCCAGACACACCAGGGAGGAAGTGGAGCACTAAAGAGAAGGCGACAATCCCACGATGATTACACAAAGCAGCTCTTTCGTGACTGCTATCACAAAGGCAGATTGTTCGAGTCAAGTAAGTTCATCGCCGGACGAGTGGTTTTCGCGCTCGGCTGCCAATCTGGTGGTCCGAAGTTCGATTCCCCGGCTCTGTCAACGCGGAATCAGAGAAATTTATTTCTAGTGATAGAAATTCATTTCTCGATATAATGTGGTTCGGATCCTACAATAAGCTGTAGGTCCCGTTGTTAGGCGACCAATTGGTTCCTAGCCACGTGAAAATATCTAATCCTTCGGGCCTGCCCTAGGAGAGCTGTTAATCAGCTCAGTGGTCTGGTAAAACTAAGATATACTTAACTTTCGAGTCAAGTAGGATATAGCATCGTAGAGAGAAGAAGAGAACCTATCCCCTGAATACTGACCTGCGGTAGGACGTGCTAGCCCGACTTTTTAAAAAAAAAATTGACTAATAGGTTGTTACTCATTGAAAGGCCCTATCAGTCAGCCTCAATAAGCAGTTTTAAAAAGGCTTAAGCCTCACCTCTCACCTTTCACCTTTCAAACGCACTTTGCAACACCTGCCTCGAAGCTTTGGGTGTCAAGGGCACCAACACGTTTCCTGACATGGTGAGGGGAAGTTTTGTTTCTGTACTGGTGCTGACATTTGCAAAAAAAGTATTAAGTGGTTATCCAAACGATAACACGCAAACACGAACATGCTGCTTAACGCAGGAGTTTGGCAGGAAAATGCTTAAATGAAGTTTATAAATGGGTTTCCGTTTGACTACGTATGAAGGCTTGAGTAACAGTGTTAAATTAGGTAAAACATTATTTTATTCTAATACTCTGCATACATACATAATATATATAATGTATATATAATGTAAACTGAGTATCCTTGCAAAACCTCCAGCACAGCCGTGTTTGAGCAAAATTGTTTTTGCAAATTTTTTCCGAAATATTAATTGGAACTTTAAAAAAAAGAAAGAAAAAAACTCAACATTCAACTAAATCAACGTAGTATTTCGAGATCCACATACGTATACTGAATATCAGGCGTATGTTTATCAAAACTTCATTCTGCTAAAAAAAAAAATTAAATAAAAACATTGCCACGCAGTCAAATAATTCAACCATAAAAAGCAAAGGCTTTCTATTTTAACTGACCAATTTTTCTGGGTTTATAATACATCAAAATATAATACTGTTGTTACTAATATGTTAAAATTCTAATGTTATAGTCCTTCCACCCAAACATCATGGAAGTATGGTTACAATTCTAAAAAATATCTGTGAAAAACAAACCTATTTGTTGTTCGATAAGTACTTATTTTCTGGTAGATATAAAAAAAAAACATTCAATGCCAGTCTGGAAGTAAGCTGGGTACTTTGCCAAAAAAAGGGGAAAAAAATACTTAATTGGTTTTCTGAATGGCCTGATTTTTGACATTTTTCAAATAAGCCAATATTTGGAAAATAAAACTTCAACATATATATATATATATATATATATATATATATATATATATATATATATATATATATATATATATATATAATATATCATATTTAATTTAAAAATTTTCAGCACTAAACCCTTTCTCCACCACGAGACACAAATTGTGTGTGTGTGTGAGAGAGAGAGAGAGAGAGAGAGAGAGAATATAAATTGGGGCACGGGTAGTCAAGGCCAGGAAGACAGGACATTCAAGCCGGAGGGATGGACACGATGTAAATAGGACAAGGGGTTCTGATATTACACTGAGATAATGGGAAACTAGGGTGTCATGCAATCACGGTTTAATCATGTAGTAATGATGGTCTTAGAGGGGAGTATATACGAGAGAGAGAGAGAGAGAGAGAGAGAGAGAGAGAGAGAGAGAGAGAGAGATTCCCTAGGGATATATGATCTGCAAAAGATCAACATACTCGGGTAATGGGAGATTCTAAATTGCTAGAAAAAAAAATGGAGAGGAGAATGTATAAACACACACACAAACACGTACACAAATTGGATGGTGCTGAGGAGGTATGCCATGAAATAATAAGTTGCTGAGAGGGATTAAAATGTTGATGGGGGGGAACGGAAGATTGTTGTGTAAGAATATGCTGACGGGAGGGTGGCTGGTTTGGTGTTGAAAGCGGGTCTGAGATACGATATCTTGTATTTCCATGGATGTCTCATATCTTCTTGGTTGGAGTGATGAGAGAAGTAAGAGAAGGGAGATTAGAAGTGGGTGCTATGTTGAAATGGTTGATATTTACTGACCAAACTTCACTTATGAGAGCTGGTGAAGAGAAACTGGAAAAACTAGTAAAAGCTTGACAGTGTTCCGAAGAAGTGAAATTCGATAGTGAATGTGACAAAGACTACCTGAGGTTAAGATGGTAGATTGAAACTTGGAAAATGAAATAACGAATTTAGGAAGGAAGTCGGAAGAATGAAAATGGCCGGTTCGTTCGGGTATTTGAAAATGAACATAACGGATGAAGGCAGGGAGAGAGGAAAGGCGGATCAGCAAATAGATGAAGCAAGGAAAGAATAGAGGATGACAGGTTAGTGAAAACTTATACAATTCGGTAGTATTATTAAGAAGAGGGAGAAGAGGAAGAGCTGAAAGTGCTCGACAGAAGGAGGGAAAGATATTGGAAACTTATGACCTTTTCGAACAGTGAAAAGATTTCTGCTAAAAAAAAAAGAAAAAAAAAATGAAATATCACTAATATGAATAAAGCGAGCGAAAACTTTCAGCATACGTGAAGTATCTGCAACATTTCCTTTGGTTTATATTGTAAATAATCCTGAAGAGTTACGTCTTTTATATAATCCTCTTGGAAAACAACTGGGAAATGAAATATCAGGCAATATGAGAACTTCACTGTCAGTAAAAATGACTGGAACAATCGCCCCTCTATAATTGAAGCAGTTTCAGGTTTCTTGTTCACTTAACGTTCCTAGAAGAATATTTTTTTGTATTCAATTTAGAGCATTTCTAAAATAATTCCATTCAAGATTCATTAAAGACTTCAAGTTTATTATAATCATACTTAGAGTTGGTGGAATGAAGGGAGCCTTCCTTATATGCTGTTATTCAGTCATTCTTTATGGGATGAGACTGCTAGCCCCCATACCTATCTCCACCCTGGCTGCTGCAGCCACCACAGTGGACTAATCCAATCACTTTTCAGTCCTTAGTTCCCCAGCACGTTCTTAATTGTCTCTCTAATAATCCTATCTTAGCTGTTTTCTAGGTCTGTGTATGCCATCCACACACCTTTTTCCATTTATTATCAAACTATATACATATATATATATATATATATATATATATATATATATATATATATATATATATATATATTACACACATGTATATACATATGTATATGTATATATATGTATATATATATATTATACACATAAATACATGTGATTATATATATGTATAATAAGTTAGCCGAATCGATAACGTCACTGACGTCTTGATTTCGTCTCTGTCCGCTGGACGGTGGTTCGAACCCACGAGAGGACGAAATTATTATCAACTAAAAAATTCCCCTTCGGTTTACATATATAAAAACATATCAATTCCGAGGTAGAGCGAATTAGATATTAAGGGACATTTGTAGCTCGAATAATGTATAATATTCCTAGATCCCCCTAACAAGAAGCTGCTGAAACTTCACCTGACGCGTTAAAACTACATCACGAAAAAAGCAAGAGACCCCCCTTCCAATTTCATGGCGGGGACCACCACCACCACCACTAAATTTAAACAGCTTAAAACGTTCCCCCGTAGTTCATCCCGCAAGCAATATTACCAACTATATAACGTATCAGTCGATGTTTATTACAGACACACTTAACATTCAATCAAGACCCCGTCACTCGATCCCTTCGCGTGAGAGAGAGAGAGAGAGAGAGAGAGAGAGAGAGAGAGAGAGAGAGAGTACTCTACTGCTGGAAATATATAGTCATGTTTCCCCTTTTCCTATCCCTGATGAACTTCTGGTCCACAGCCAAGTCATATCCCAGACTCTGAAGTAAGAGTGATTAATGGTTACGTTGGGACGAATTGGTATGCTATGTTATAGTATATTCACATTGTTGGAAGTGTGTATATCTGACGACGACGGGGTGACGAATTGACACCGACGGAATTCATACAGCATCGATTAGGCGTCGTCGTCTAAGCCTTGCTTGAGAGTTTTGTCAAGTGAAGATTTTGTTTTCAAAATCTCCACTTGAAACAAAGGTAATATGAGAATAATGTTGCCTGTTAATCCAGGTTACATAATTCATAAATATCGATTGCCTCAGACACAGATGTCGTCCAATACTTGGGAACTTTGTCAAGAGAATTTTTTCTTTTTAATGGTCAGGGAAGATAATTTATAAATGTTGACTACCTCAGACTCGGGTATCATCCGTCCAGACTTGAGAATTTTGTCTAGCGATGTTTGCACCTTCATAAATATAAATATATAAATATATGTACACACACACACACACACACACACATATATATATTATATAGATATATTTATATATATATTATATTTAATTAATTAATTTATATATATATTTATATATATTTATATATATATATAAATAAATATATATATATATATATATATTTTTATATTCTTATATATATATATATATATATATATATATGTAATTATTATAAATAATTTATATCGATTACCTGAGATTTCGTCAAAACATGGTACTTTACCAGTAGAGTTTTGATTATTTAAGAATATCCATAATAACGAAAAAGCAGATCAAAGGGAAGCGTAACAACCGCCTTCAATATTAAAAAAAAAAGGGGAGCTCCCAGGGTAAATAATAACCACCACCTTCAAAAGAGGAGCTCCGCAGGGTAAATTAAAATCCTCTCAAGACACGTAAGCGCGGTGCAACTCAACTCGTGTCGTTTGGCTAATCAAATATTCACAAAACATCTTTTGCTCTCCTCGCAAGGAGAGGCCATAAAATGAGATATCCTCTCCGGCCCCCAAAACTTCATTACGAATGTTGCGATGGAGTCTCTCTCTCTCTCTCTCTCTCTCTCTCTCTCTCTCTCTCTCTCTCTCACGCACACAGCAGCCATTAGAAGAGCAAATGAATCTTCCAGCAGAGTCTGGAACTGGAAACCTCTCAAACGATTTTACTCCCCGATGACCTCCGCGTCTTCCAAGGATGCATATAGCCTCCCCTTCCCCTCCCCTCCTTCGGCCCCCCAGACAGGCCACAGTTTAACAACCTAATTATACTAGTTTGGCATCCTAATTATCCAACACTAACCCAAATCCCCATTCCAGTTTAATCTTGTTAACCTTTATGAGAGAGTTTGCCATTCTCTCGTTCGGGTATTCCGGATTAGCTTTCGCGGTTTTTTCTTCTTCTTCTTCTTCTTCTTCTAAGGTTCGACGGGGGAAAGAAATTCATACGAGTGGTTAATTGCTCTTTCGATGAGTCCGTTTAAATAACCTTTACTTCATTTTCAGGAATAATAATAATGACACTTGAAAGGATTACGTGTTCATCCTTAATAAACTTCTGTAAAACGATATTCAGACACTTCAGGTGATTCCATGAATGATGAATCCAACGTAACTTACACTGCTGGAGCTACAAGATCCAGCGTTTAGAAATAAGCTCTAAGGAAACTGTACACATAACCGACTAATATACCGAATCAGAAGTACAAATTTTGTGGTCAGTAAAGCCTCAGTATCATGGATTTGAATGCCACAAACTATAAATAATGAAATCTAAAATTGCAGTGCACCTTCCTGTCATACGTCCTTTTCCTAACATCAACAGCTATAGACAATGAAATTATCAATTTTTATACAAGCATATGTTTGGATTAAGCCGACAGCTAAATCCAAATGGACCGCCATTTCTATGTCTCCCATTTCATTTCATTTTGTAACATCGGAGTTTTAAATCTAAATTAAAATCTATTTTCACAAGATGTTTGGAGTGCCACGCCTTAAATACAAAAGCAAACCGTTCCCCTGAACTGTCAATTTTGGAATAGCTACAAGAATCCATTTGGCATTTTCTGAAAATCTGAAATACTATATCCACTCCATCAAGGATGCTGTATTGTACGCGAACATTTCAGCTTACTATTCATTTTATTAAAAAAAAATTTTTTCTCGTAATAGCATGAGTTATGAACTGGAGAAAAGAATCCATAGTTATGTATGAATACAGACATGTTTTAATAATAAAGCTAAACAGAAACCTTTCGAGAAACCGTACGATTCCTCTTTTCAACTTCTTAAATTGAAAAGGAAATTAAAAATTAAAATTGTACACTCTCTCGAGAATTCTCGGTTTAGCTTTATTTTCTTAATATAATTGTACTCATATGTAACTGTGGATTTGTTTCTCATTCATTTTAGATTTGCGACGGCTTAAACCAGGGGTGTCAAACTCAAATCCATTCGAGGGCCAATTATGGACTTGGTTATGGTCTCGAGGGCCATCAAAGATTTCTTATGACTCATTTATTAAGATTTGCAATAAAAGAGCCTTATTGCCAGCAATTATAATATGAAATAAATTATAAGAAATTTTTGTTATATGAATGAAAGGTAAAAGTTATTATGCCTCGTTTTAACAGTTTAGTAACTTTGGTTAAATTTTCCTCAGTTCTAACAGTTATAGTAGCTAGAGTTGAAAAATCTCTTGGCGCCTCGCGGGCCACTTAAGACCATCCCGCGGGCCACGAGTTTGACACCCCTGGCTTCATGGACAGATTAGGACATTCCTGGAACAGCCAATAAGAACCAGGTATTCCTGGGACAGCCGATAAGAAGCAGGTATTCCAGGAACAGCCAATAAGAACAAGGTATTCCTGAAACAGCCAATAAGAACAAGGTATTCCTGAAACAGCCAATAAGAGCCAAGTATTCCTGTTACAGCCAAGCGCAAATGAGAAACAGGTAATCCTGGAACAGCCAATAAGAACCAGTCATTCCTGGAACAGCCGATAAGAACCAGGTAATCCTGGAACAGCCAATAAGAGCCAGGTATTCCTGGAAAAGCCGATGAGAACCAGGTATTCCTGGAATAGCCAATAAGAGTCAAGTATTCCTGTTACAGCCAAGAGCAAATGAGAAACAGGTAATCCTGGAACAGCCAATAAGAACCAGTCAGCCTATGAGAACCAGGTAATCCTGGAACAGCCAATAAGAGCCAGGTATTCCTGGAAAAGCCGATGAGAACTAAGCATCCCTGGAACAGCCAATAAGAACCAGGTATTCCTGAAACAGCCAATGAGAACAAGGTATTCCTGGAAAAGCCAATAAGAACCAGGTATTCCTGGAACAGCCTATGAGAACCAGGCATTCCTGGAACAGCCAATTAGAACTGGTATTCCTATAGCCCATTTTCGCCAACAATGAACAAACAAAATGCTAGAAAAAAAAAAAACTCAGACCAAAGTACACCTATAAACACCTACAAACACGGAGCGAGCTTTATAGGTCACGGGATAGTCGAACAAGAAAATACACCTACAAAACACCAAGCGAGCTTTATAGGTCAGCGGATTATCGAACAACAAAATAACTTTGCTTTTATCCGGCCACGAAAAGACCGAGTGAGCAAACTCACTCACTCACACTCTCAGTCCAAGAGCGCGTTTTATGCCTCAGGAACCAGCCATCTTCCCGGGCCTTAAATAAGGTATAATCATTAAAATCAACTTTCATAAACCATTCAGGGAAACGAGCTTTTGTCTAAAGGAGCAATTCATCCGGAAGAGGAGAGAGAGAGAGAGAGAGAGAGAGAGAGAGAGATAAGAGAGAGGAGAAAGGAGGAGAGAGAGAGAGAGAGAGAGAGCGAATAATTAGTGTGGGCATGTGTACCAGGTATGTGGGTGTATATATAAAGAAATAGAGCAAATAATTAGTGTGAGAGAGAGAGAGAGAGAGAGAGAGAGAGAGAGAGAGAGAGAGAGAGAGGCCAATAAGTTTGTGTGTGTGTGTGTGTGTGTGTGAGAGAGAGAGAGAGAGAGAGAGAGACCAATAATTTGTGTGTGTGAGAGAGAGAGAGAGAGAGGAGAGAGAGAGAGAGAGAGAGAGAGAGAGACGGTGAATGATTAATTAAAATCTGGAGAGAGAGAAAAAGTTCTGATTGCATTAATACTCCGGCAATAGTGAATAAAAGAGGCCCTTCATTAGTTCAGTTCTATGCTCAAGTTTCGGGGGACCCGGAGGCACTTTTTCATTATATTTCTTCGGGTTTTTAAAAGTGTAAATGGGGCGGAATGTGGGCTGGAACTCTCTCTCTCTCTCTCTCTCTCTCTCTCTCTCTCTCTCTCTCTCTCTCTCTCTCTCTCTCTCTCTTCATAATAAATTGACAGTAGAACAGTTTAAGTTATTCTAATTTAAGGTGGCAAAAACCACTTTCGATATGACAAATTTTTGCTCTTCCTAAACGCTCTCTCTCTCTCTCTCTCTCTCTCTCTCTCTCTCTCTCTCTCTCTCTCTCTCTTTTTATTTTCATAATAAATTGACAGTAGACAGTTTAAGTTATTCTAATTTTAGGTGGCACAAACAACTTTCGATATGAGAAATTTGCTCTTCACAAACTCTCTTTCTCTCTCTCTCTTGTTATTCCAATTTCAGGCTGCAAAAAAACACTTTTGATATAAAAACAGTTTACGCTCTCTCTCTCTCTCTCTCTCTCTCTCTCTCTCTCTCTCTCTCTCTCTCTCTATTTCAATTTTAGGCCGACAACAGTCTGCTCTTCCTAAACCTCTCTCTCTATCTCTCAACCTACCTAAAGATCTAACAAAAAAAAAAATATACATATAATTAAGGGGAATGTGAGGTATCTCTTTTACACTAGTCACCCGTTTTCCATTCATCTTTGCACTGTTTATGGAATATCTACTGTTACATATTTGTTCCCATAAAATGTCTGGATGAATATGATTATGCTAGAATTATGCAGTTGCATTATGTGGTAACAATAGATGTAGGTAATTATAATCATTGCAGAAATTAAGCGTGACTACATTTCAATCCTGAGGATACGTTTTTATCTATAAAGTGAATTTTGTCCATAAACTGAACTGATATTAATAAAAAAAAATTAGCATTTTCTAAAATTTAAGAAATTTTCTAAAAAATACGGCACTGATCTTTCGCTCACATAAATCTCAGTTATTTACACGGTTTTTTTTATAAACAGGACATAAAGTAGGGTATAAAAACATAAAATTTCAATAAACTGTATTAGTATCGTTAGTCATTATTGTTGTTTTTACTATAACGTTTTTAGTCACACACCTTTCCACAATAAATCTTAGAAGATACTGGAAGACGAAACGTAAAATTAATATTTCTCGGAAATTTATATCGAAGCCTAGTGACCTAGTGACTTGGTGATATCTGACAAAATCTTGGTAG
>NC_061104.1:16375677-16438177 GCF_015104395.2 Macrobrachium nipponense
CTTATTGGGGGTTAGGAAAGCCCTATGGAAAACCTATAATGTTGTTGTTGTTGTTGTTCTTGCTGTTGTTGTTCTTGTTGGGGGTTAGGAAAGCCCTATGGAAAAGCCTATAATAATGTTGTTGGTGTTGTTCTTGCTGTTGTTGTTCTTGTTGGGGGTTAGGAAAGCCCTATGAAAGAGCATATAATGTTGTTGTTGTTGTTCTTGTTAACGGGTTAAGAAAGCCCTATGGAAGAGCATATAATGTTGTTGTTGTTGTTGTTATTCTTGCTGTTGTTGTTCTTGTTGGGGGTTAAGAAAGCCCTATGGAAGAGCCTATAATGTTGTTGTTGTTGTTCTTGTTGATGGGTTAGGAAAGCCCCATGGAAGAGCCTATAATGTTGCTGTTGTTCTTGCTGTTGTTGTCTTGTTGGTGAGGGGGGGTTGTAAGAAAGCCTATGGAAAAGCCTAAAAAGGTCTGAGAAAGGTGTTTCGCGTTGATTTAAAGACAAAGGAATTTTAGGATAGGATAATTATGACTTATTTATTAGGATGAAAATGTAAAAAATATATAACGTGCATATTAAATAGTACAGAACAATTATTTCTAATAAAGTATAGCGTATTTATTTTAATTTTCGTTGGTGAAACAACGCTCTATTTGACCGTAGATTTTCGCACGGGCCCCGAGTAAGCTGGAGTTGGGATCATACTTTTTTTTTCTTTTACTTTCTCTAATTACCTTCCGGTCTGGTCAGGAAAAGACCATAATATTGGACTTTCTATTTTCCGTCAACTCCCATTCAGATGTGATAAACTTTATTTCACGAGAGAAAAAAAGATTATATATTGACTTCAGCCATTTAGTGCTTCATTAAAATGCGGGATAAAATATCTTGGATTAAATAACTGTCATTATTAATTATCACCGCCCCCCACCCCACAAAATAATCAACAATATTCGGTTTAGATTTTATCAAAATTGTTTCACTTAAGGGTAAAAGGAACATTTTCAAGTTAAGATTAATACGAAAACCAACCCAAGTTGAGAAGAGAAAAAAGAAAGGGACAACGAGAGAGAGAAAACGAAGACACACGACGAGAGAGAAGAGAGAGAGGAGAGAGAGAGACCATTACCTTACCTTACATGGGACCTTACATCGTTGTTCGTGTTGCCCCAGGTCCCTCAGTGTGAGGCACCTCTAATTTCTACCAGAGAGTTGCTAGTACATCTTCCGGTATATTTTGCATCTTCCAATCTTGGATGGTCTGGGATGCAGTTTAGATATTTGTCGAGCTTATTCTTAAACACATCTACGCTCACTCCTGATATATTCCTCAGATGAGCTGGCAACGCATTGAATAGACGCTGCATTATCGATGCTGG
Organism: Macrobrachium nipponense; assembly: GCF_015104395.2. Taxonomy (NCBI): domain Eukaryota; kingdom Metazoa; phylum Arthropoda; class Malacostraca; order Decapoda; family Palaemonidae; genus Macrobrachium; species Macrobrachium nipponense. Next base: position 16,377,044 of record NC_061104.1, read on the forward strand.
TGCGTAGTGGATTAATGTCCTGTGTGCTTTCCTTATTTTCCTGGTATAGTTTTGGGCACTATTAATCTACCTCTGCTTGCTCTTTCTGATATTTTTAGTTCCATGATATTTTCTGCTATTCCTTCTATCAGTTTCAGGCCTGAATTATCATGTAGCGTTCTCTTCTCCTTTCTAGACTATATAATTTTAAGAATTGTAGTCTTTCCCAGTAGTCTAGGTCCTTAACTTCTTCTATTCTAGCTGTAAAGGACCTTTGTACACTCTCTATTTGTGCAATATCCTTTTTGATAGTGGGTACCATATCATATTGCAATATTCAAGTGGACTACGAACATATGTTTTCGTTTTTATAAAGCAGAATCATGTGTTCAGCTTGTTTTTCTATTGTTTTTTGAAGTGCCGTAACAACATTCCCATTTTTGCTTTACATTTTGCCAACAGAGTTGCTAATGTTTGTATCAGTGCATAACATGTTTCCTATTCATCATCACACCAAGGTCTTTAAACTGCTTCCTTATTTGTGATGGTCTCATTATTAGGTCCCTTATATGCATATAGCTTTCTTTCTCTGTCTCCATAATTTATTTGATTCAAATTTATCAGAGTTAAATACCATCCTATTTACCTCAGCCCAATCATATACTTTGTTAAGGTCTCTTTGTAGAGCGTTCCTATCTTCATCACAAGTAATTTCTCTACTTATTCTTGTGTCATCTGCGAAACTACTCACTAACCGAATCCTTAACATTATTGTCTATGTCTTCAATCATAATAACAAACAGTATTGCAGCTAACACCGTACCTTGCGGCACACCGGATATTACCTTGGCTTCATCCGATTTCTCGTCGTTTGCAATAACTATCTGTTTTCTGTTGTGTAAAAATTCTTTTAACCATCTTCCTACTTTATCCACGATATTGTGTTTTCTAATTTTCTTCGCTAATATATTATGGTCTACTTTATCAAAAGCTTTTGCAAAGTCTAAATAAACCACATCTGTTTTTCATTTCCGCTTTTCATATTTTTGAATATGTTCTCACGGTGGACTAACAGTTGGGTTTGTGTACTTTTTCCGGGTACGAAACCATGTTGTCCTTTATTAAACAAATTATTTTTTATTAAATGTTTCATAATATTTTTCTTCATTACCCTTTCATACACTTTCATAATATGTGATGTTAGACTCACAGGCCTATAATTACTTGCCTCTAGTCTTGATCCACTTTTGAAAGTAGGGGTAATATATGCTAATTTGTGCTCATCATAAATCTTGCCTGTATCTACACTTTGTCTTAATAATATTGCAAGTGGCTTTGCGATAGAATGAACTACTTTCTTAACAAAATAGCAGGAATTCCATCAGGCCCTGCAGCAGCTCCATTTTTTAATTTCATTAATAGCCTGCACAATATCAGCTTCAATTAATATCTATGTCAGCTAAATATTCACTATTTTCATCCCTTACTTCTATATCATTATCTTCATTATCTATTCTAGGGGTGAATTCTCTATATCGTTCTGCCAGTATGTTGCAAATTTCCTTTTTTTCATTCGTTTAATCTCCCTTCAATTCTCAGAGGGCCATTTCTATTCTTCTTTTATTCATCTTCTTCGCATATGAGTATAATAGTTTTGGGGTTTTGCTTGATATTTAATAGGGTTTTTTCTTCCAAGTCCCGTTTTTCATTTTCTTTTGATTGTATAATCTTTTGTTCTGCATTTTCTATCTTACTTTTTAGTTCTATAACTTTTCCATGCATTTTTTTCTTTTGCAAGACCTTTTTTCCACTTTCAAACAAAAAAAAAAAAACAATTTCCTGATTTTCTGGAACAAGATCCTTCTGTCTCTTGGTATGCATGAATGATGTTTACTTTTCTTCTTCGTATATATTTTTCCACTATTTTTCTCCAATATTTTATATAATATCTCCGTATTTACCCTTATGTCATTCAGTCATTCACCTACGAAAATGTTATCCCAATCTTTGTTTAATTCTTCATTAATTTCTGACCATTTATTTTATATTTTTACTGTAGAAGTTGTATTTTCCATATCCTTCCCACTTTTTCATTTCTTGCTTATCTCTATTTTCACTTGCTTTGGAATGAACTGTTAATTCTATGACATTATGGTCTGAAATACTCGCATTATAAACTATTATTTCTTTAACATAATTCATCTCGTTCACAAATACTAGGTCTAAAGTATTTTCCTTTCTTGTTGGCAGGTGATTTATTTGTTGAATGTTGTATTCTAGTAGCATATCTAATAGCTTTTCAAATTGCTTTTATCTTCTGCACTACTATTACTCTCTTTTTTATATGTATAAGTACAACCACAATCTCCTATTCGTTCTTTCCATTCCTACGAAAGGAAAGTTGAAGTCACCAGAAGTAGAGAATAGTCCCAGTCCTTGTGATTTCTACATATATCATCCAATTTTTCAATTATTAAGTCAAACTCTTTAGTATTAGGAGGTCTATATATTACTATGTTCATCAATTTTTCAGATTCAAATTCTACCGCTATTAGTTCACATTCTGAGTTACTATATTTCTCATATATTTTTCCTTGTTTTTTGTCTTTCCCATATATTGCGGTTCCCCCTTGATTCCTATTTTTCTATCTGATCTATAAGTTTGGAACCCTTTTATTTGGTCATCATTCCCAGTCTCTTGGGAATACAGGTTTCACTTATATTCATTATATCTATTTCTTTCATTTTGGGTTAGTTCTTCTAAGTACTCTATTTTTCTTTTTGAGTTACTCGTAACTAAACCTGCGCATTCATCACTATGATGGTTTGCGTGTTTTTTCTCCTTCATTTAATACTGGTAGTAATAAGGATTTCCCATGTCTCTTTCCTGTTCTGGTATGTTGTTCTTTTTTCATTTCCAGAAATTCTGACATTAAAAAATCCAACTTTTCCATAATATTTGATCTTCCTTCATCATAATTCTGCAATATCCTCTTGCATAATAAATACAGTTATTATCTCTTGAGTAGAATTTCGGAGCTGATGCTTTGAAATTTTTTGCTGACACCTCTGCATATCTCATTGGTGGTTTGCTTTTCTCTTTTACCTGATATTCTTGATTTCTCTCTTTATTTGTTTCTTTCTTATTTTGGATTTTATTACTTGGTTGGTTATTTATTTGATTATGATTCATGGCTACAGGGTGCATATATTTGCATTTTTTGTCGAACTTACATCCTTTTCCTTCTTTTAGGTTTTTACATATTTTTGGATGCAGATCTCTGCAATCATCCCCATATCCATCTAAGTATGCACATTTACCATATATTTCATAGTTTTGACATATCTTAGGATGTTTGTAGTAACATCTTTCTCCAAATCTGCAATTCCCTCTTTTCAAAAGGTTGCAGATTTTGTCTTTCTTGTCTATTTTTTCCTCTTTCCCGTCATTGATATAGATCTGGGTTAGAGCCTCTTCGGGATTTGCTTTTCTGTTGTCTATCGTAATTTATTCTTCGTAGGTATGCTGCTTTATTGCCTCATATGTTAGTATCAATGAGTATCTCTGCATCCATACTTTTATCTTGTTCTTTGTTTTCCTTATTTTTTTCTGTCATTTCATTTTTGTTTACTTCTCTTCCGTTTTCCTCTTCTTCTTTTCTTCTTCTTCTTCCTCTTTCCTCTTCTTCTTCATCCTCAACTATTTGTACATCAAATCTTGATTTAATAACATTGTCTATCCATGATAGACATGTTGAACAAAAATTCTTGTATCTTTTCTCAAATCTTGATTACATCAGCACACTGTGGATGGGTCGGAATGTTGCATGCAGCACATTTTCTGATTAGGTTTTGTGGATTGACTATGCTATAACCCAAACCTTACACAGTTTGCATGCTTTTGGCATTCGTTTTTCCTAATGCATCAATTAGGATATTCACAAGATTCACCTTATTCATTTCTTTGTCGGAATATGTTGGTTTATGTATATTTTCTTTATGAGTCTCTTGACCACTTGGATTTTATTTGGAACTTCTTCAATTATTTTCAAGATGTTTTCATTAGATTTGTTCCAGTTTGAAGGATTATATCCTTCTAATATATCTATGAATGCTTTTGTATCTTTTTGGTTAGGACTGTTGCTGATTTCATAGATGAGAAATGCCAGTTCCCTTCCTGCTACCTCATCGTATTGCGAATCTGCTAAACACGCCAAATTACGCCACCTCTTCCCGCAGTTGGAACTTACTGCCATCTTGTTCTGTTTTATAGTATTACACTTGATAAACTACTTAGAAGACGCTTTATCCTACTATTTCACACTAAATCTTATCACCGATAGTTCACGAACACTTCTAGATATTTCTCAAATTCTAGTCGTATGTTAAACTTGTGATATCTGTTGATTAATCTGACTTCACACGGGTACGTCTCACCAAGCAAGATGGCTACTACGAGAGAGAGAGAGAGAAGAGAGAGAGAGAGAGAGAGAGAGAGAGAGAGAGAGAGACTCCCTGTTACTGTTAATACGCTTAGAAAAAAGGCGACAGATTTCGAAGAACATTTTCAAAAACCAGAAAACAACGAGAGAGAGAGAGAGAGAGAGAGAGAGAGAGAGAGAGCCTTATTCCAAATATGTTTTCGGTATAATATAGCACGCCAAGGGATGCCTAGGCCTCCTACGTATGCCTCGTTTTGGGAACAATTACATAGCTCGTTCGAGTGAGGCCTGAACGAATTGAAAAAGCTCCTGAATAATTCATACCAGATGGCTATAAGTGTGCATTAATATTCATTAGAAATTACACGTAATTGCATTAAAATGGAAACACGTTATAGCAACCCGTGGAGAGAGAGAGAGAGAGAGAGAGAGAGAGAGAGAGAGAGAGAGAGAGAGAGAGAGAGAGAGACTCTCAATTAAGAAATTCTTCGAAAAATAAAGAAGCAGAATTTCAAAATATATAAAACACGAGAGAGAGAGAGAGAGAGAGAGAGAGAGAGAGAGAGAGAGAGAGAGAGAGAGAGAGAGACTCCCAATTAAGAAATTCTTCGAAAAAATAAAGAAGCAGAATTTAGAAAATATTAAATATAACAACAGATAAAGTAGCAAATAAAAAAATATATCAAATACCAGAGAGAGAGAGAGAGAGAGAGAGAGAGAGAGAGAGAGAGAGAGAGAGAGACTCCCGGTTAAGAACGCGATTAGAACAACCAAGTAGTGGAATTCAAACAAATCTAAATACAGCAAGAAGACATCGAGAGAGAGAGAGAGAGAGAGAGAGAGAGAAAAGAGAGAAAGCTTCAGAGGCAGAGAGAGAGAACAAGTAGCAGGAGTGATGAGAAACGACGAAAGAGAGAGAGAGAGAGAGAGAGAGAGAGCGCATTCCTCTCTTATACTAAGTCAAAATATACTGTTAATATTCGCCAACCGATTATAAAAAGAAGTAAGCATTCTATTCGGATAGTTATTACTATGGGCAAAATTGCTCCTATTAATAAGAACTATTAGTTTTCGCCTACCCTGGGCATGGCAAATTAAAAAAAAAAATCAAATTAAAAAAAAAATACTCTGGTGATCTCATAGAAATTCGTAGTCAAGTGGACCTACTTAGTAATTAACATTCAAAGACTATGATCTAATATTAGCATTTACGAACAGGCAAACAAAATACCAACTGACGGCAATAAAGAAATTTCCAAAACTTACGACAATTGGTAGTTAATGGACATGTAAAACAAATATATACCGATCGATGCTAATGATACGAGGAGGAAGTGTTTCTGCACACTTATTCAAGCTGCGATTTTTTTCCTCGTAGCAAACTGACTCTATCAAATGTCAGTCCAAACCTACTGTTTCTACAATGACAATGGACTCCCTGGTGCTGGTTCTCGTCCCAAAATAAAATGAACTATTTAATTTCAGTATTCAGTTATTTTTCTGTTATTTTTAACTTCACAAATTTAACTCGGCTGATGAGTTTACACTGAAGGGGAAGGCCAAAGTTCACATGGAAAGGTAAATCATTGAATGACATGAAGGAAAAGGGTCTAAGAGAATAAGATGTACAGGACAGAGGAGGATGGAGAAGAAGGCCGACTAGAAACAGCGACCCCATATAAAAATGGGAAAAGCTGAAGGCAAAGAAGATGATCTGATACTGAATTCTCTGGCAAAGGTCAAGGCAGAAGTTTCATCCCTCCACCAGGCTATTGTCTCTAGGGAGGACTTCAGCCGGGTAAGGCCTCCCCCCCAACCCTTTACCATGGCAGTAACCTCAAGTAGACAGTCTCACTATTCACTCCCTGACGGGAAGCGAATTATAGCCCAGAGATCATGAGACCAGAACGTTGCCAACTGTACGTGAATTCACTTCTTCACGCAGCAAGGCTGAACCTTATAATGACATCGAGATTTATTTTAAAAGCCTAAGATGATTAGTATGGACGAAGGAACAAATCTATGTATTATAAAAGATTTGACTAATTGACTGGTTCATAAACTACTAGATGATTGATTACAGCAATGATTACCTACAAGGACACTCCTACTCTTTAAGGAAATGACGAGCATACGTACCACACGCCTCCAAAAAGAAATGTGGCGGGGGAAAAATGGGAGGGAGATTTCACCCACTAGTTGATGACGTCACCAGGAATTAATGACGCTAAAGAAATGGAAACTCGTACTGCGCAAACAACTCTCAATGACCCTTAGCAACTTTGCAACGGAGCAAATCCCCAGTAAAATGGGAAAATCACGTGACCGAGGTCTCTCTGATGTCTCCCAACCTCCCCTCCCCCCGAAAGTTCGGCTGGGCATAATTTTCATAAAACTTGAGCAGTTATCGTAGCTTTCAATTTGAAGGCGGCCCTATTTTCCAATTACTCGGTAATTGGACGCGTTTCTTGTGACCACACAGATGATAAAAGTTTAGACGGCTAATACGCTGTAAGAAGTTTACGCCTTGGATGTTTGAGAAAGTTCGAGGACAGGGTGTATTATTTTTATCGCGGGTACTTCGTACAGGAAGGTATCGATTGCTATATGCACCCACCGTACCTATACAAAAGGCACTACAAGGTACAGAAGAAATGCAACTGCAAAAAGTGTCAATTGTGTCTTGAACAAGATGAAAAATACCTTAAATAGCTGATATCGAACGCCATTATGAGGTAACGCATCAAACACGAACAAACGAATGACCTAATATGCAATAACCTATAAATGGAATATTTAATGACTTAAATGGAATAGATACTGCAACATTGACATATATCTATCCCACACTGTAAAACATGAATCAATGAAGCAACGAGGAAGGCATCTGTAAGTGTAATAGACAAAATGCTTATATCAATATTACTAGCAAACATAATTATGTACACAGAAATTATGTACGAAAATTCGCAAAGTAACTAAGTCTACGGGCAGAACCAGCCTCGTTTCACCGGCAGAAACCAGCTCCTTTTCACGGAATCCCTTCTCACCCCAACAAGGGTGGGGGGGGGGGGGGGGAGGTAGGATGAAACCCCATTATAAACCATCTTATGAGTCTCCACTATAACCCTGCCGAGTTTCATGCCCATCGGACAAGCCGTTTGGCCCTGATTGAATGACAGATGGACAGACAGACAGACGTAACGCCCATTATGGTAAGATTATTATTAGAATTAGAGTTTTCCTGAAATTATTTAGTGAAGTTACAAGAACTTCATAAAAAACACACATATATATATATATATATAATATATATATATATATATATATATATATATATATATATATATATATATATATGTGTGTGTGTGTGTGTGTGTGTGTGTGTGTGTGTGTGTGTATTAAATTTTAAGTTGAATGAAAAAGATTTCCACTTTACCCACTACCAGATGGTGGCCTGTCCTATATCGTTGCCAGAAGCACGGTTATGGCTAATATTAACCTTAAATAAAAAAAATAAAAAATTCCTGAGGCTGGAGGGTTGTAATTTGGTATGTTTGATGATTGGAGGGTGGATGATCAAGATACCAATTTGCAGCCCTCTAGCCTCGGCAGCGTTTAAGATCTGAGGACTGACAGAAAAAGTGCGGAAAGACAGACAAAGCAGGCTCACTAGTTTCCTTTTGTAGAAAGCTAAAGAAGAATATTATCAGAAAACTGCCAGAGAAATTTAGTTTTAAATCCAAGCCAGTAAGGACCACCTCCCGAGTAAATAGCCATAAACTTTGACGTGAGATTAAGTCGACAACATACTACAGTTAATGGCTGTAATCTCCTGTATATTCATTTCCCAAGACGCGCAGAGTACCCGTGAGACCATTCTTTATACACCGAGGGTGGAATAATCCCAATTACTCTCAACGCAACGCTCGAGAACGGTTAGACCAAACGCTGTTAACTTCGTATGACCACAATTTGTTATTAATCTTGCTGCCGAACTTCTTCAGTGATGATAATATTGAAGTTGACGAGGTTTAATTATACCACCATAATAAGTGCCCGACATTGATTCACCTAATAGACAAAATGGTAATGAAGAACAGTAGGAGAAGGAAAACCAACCTAAGCATGGCATGGATAGACTATAAGAAAGCCTTCGACATGATACCACACACATGGCTAATAGAATGCCTGAAAATATAGGGGCAGAGGAAAAACACCATCAGTTTCCTCAAAAATACAATGCGCAACTGGAATACAATACTTACAAGCTCTGGAATAAGACTAGCAGAGGTTAATATCAGGAGAGGGATCTTCCAGGGCGACTCACTGTCCCCACTACTCTTCGTAGTAGCCATTCCCATGACAAAAGTACTACAGAAGATGGATGCCGGTACCAACTCAAGAAAAGAGGCAACAGAATTCAACCATTTGATGTTCATGGACGACATCAAGCTGTATGGTAAGAGCATCAAGGAAAATAGATACCCTAATCCAGACTGTAAGGATTGTATCTGGGGACATCAGGATGGAGTTTGGAATAGAAAAAATGCCCCGCCCCAGCCTTAGTCAACATACAAAAGGGAAAGTTAGAGAACTGAAAGGATAAACGCTACCAGATGGGAGCAACATCAAAGCACATAGATGAGACAGGATACAATTACCTGGGAATAATGGGAAGGAGGAGATATTAAAACACCAAGAGATGACGGACACGATCAGGAAAAGAATATATGCACAAGATTCAAGGTGATACTCAAGTCAAAACTCAACGCCGGAAATATGATAAAAGCCATAAACACATGGGCAGTGCAGTAATCAGATACAGCGCAGGAATAGTGGAATGGATGAAGGCAGAACTCCGCACCATAGATCAGAAAACCAGGAAACATATGACAATACACAAAGCACTACACCCAAGAGCAAATACGGACAGACTATACATAACACGAAAGGAAGGAGGGAGAGGCCTACTAAGTATAGAGGACTGCGTCAACATCGAGAACAGAGCACTGGGGCAATATCTGAAAACCAGTGAAGACGAGTGGGCTAAAGAGTGCATGGGAAGAAGGACTAATAAAAGTAGACGAAGACCCAGAAATATACAGAGACAGGAGAATTACAGACAGAACAGAGGACTGGCACAACAAACCAATGCACGGACAATACATGAGACAGACTAAAGAACTAGCCAGCGATGACACATGGCAATGGCTACAGAGGGGAGAGCTGAAGAAGGAAACTGAAGTAATGATAACGGCGGCACAAGATCAGGCCCTAAGAACCAGATATGTTCAAAGAACGATAGACGGAAATAACATCTTCTCCCATATATATGGAGTGCAATACGAAAAATGAAACCATAAACCACTTAGCAAAGCGAATGCCCGGCACTTGCACAGAACCAGTATCAAAAAGAGGCATGATTCAGTGGCAAAAGCCCTCCACTGGAGCCTGTGCAAGAAACATCAGCTACCTTGCAGAATAAGTGGTACGAGCACCAACCTGAAGGAGTGATAAGAAAACGATCAGGCAAAGATCCTCTGGGACTATGGTATCAGAACGGATAGGGTGATACGTGCAAACAGACCAGACGTGGACGTTGATTGACAAAGTCAGAAGAAAGTATCACTCATTGATGTCGCAATACCATGGGACACCAGAGTTGAAGAGAAAGAGAGGGAAAAAATGGATGGAAATATCAAGATCTGAAAATAGAAATAAGAAGGATATGGGATATGCCAGTGGAAATCGTACCATAATCATAGGAGCACTAGGCACGATCCCAAGATCCCTGAAAAGGAATCTAGAAAAACTAGAGGCTGAAGTAGCTCCAGGAACTCATGCAGAAGAATGTGATCCTAGAAACGGCACACATAGTAAGAAAAGTGAATGGACTCTAAGGAGGCAGGATACAAACCCGGAACCCCACACTATAAATACCACCCAGTCGAATTGGAGGACTGTGATAGAGCAAAAAAAAAAAAATAATAATAATAATAATAATATTGAAGTTGACAAAGCATAATTAAATCACTAAAATAAGTTTGCTATCAATTCGTCTGACGTAGATTAATAATAATAATAATAATAATAATAATAATCATCATCATCATCATCATCATCATCATCATCATCAATTTGAAATTCATAAAGTTTGACTTCAATTCACCTGACGCTGATAATAATAATAATAATAATAATAATAATAATAATAATAATAATAATAATATTATTATTATTATTATTATTATTATTATTATTATTATTATTATTTTGTCCCATTTCCTGAACTCTCCTCACTAACACGTTCCTACAATTTAACGAAATCAGGACGCATCTCCTGTCTTACGCGAAGTCTCACTCTAATAAAAGATGTTTGTGCCCCCGACAGCGTTTCAATAAGTTCATACAATACCTGTTATGAGACGAGCTATGAAAGGACAAATTGAAAGGGTTGGAAAAACACTCTCTCTCTCTCTCTCTCTCTCTCTCTCTGAGACACCCACACACTGTGGAAATTTTTTGTTTTAAATTTATAAGTACTCTCACATACGCAGTCTCTCTCTTTCTCTCTCTCTCTGGATACAAGGATACGGGCAAATAACTATTACTATCTTACAAAAAAAAAAAAAAAAAATCAACAGCCACTCTCTCTCTCTCTCTCTCTGATCTCTCTCGATACTATCATATAGGCAAATAACGGTAGGTGACATCTTGAGCAAAAATTCAACAGCCTCTCTCTCTCTCTCTCTCTCTCTCTCTCTCTCTCTCTCGATATAGATACCAGCAAATAACAATGCTTAATATCTTATACAAAATTCAACAGCCCCCTTCTCTCTCTCTCTCTTTCTTTGAGGATGGGTGCAACCCTCACACACACCCCCCCTCCTTTCTCTCTCTCTCTCTCTCTCTCTCTCTCTTCGAGGATGGGTGCACCACCATCCCCCCCCACACACAAGAAATACACTCTTTCAAGGTAGTTTAACACACAAGAGTCGGTATTTATTTAAGCAATAATTTCACAACTGGTTTGAAAGGCTTTAAGGATTATCTTTCAGTTTACAGACAACACCAACAGATTATAATCCGTGTGACTATTTCTGAAGCCGAAAGAAACTGCTTCTATCAACGGCTTATGACGCTGAACGAGTTGGAGCAATATTGTCTCACAAAGAGAGTATTTACTATAGTATACTCACATCAACCGTGCATCTGATGTCTAGTCACGTCCCTTACGACGCTCCTGATTGGCTGATGATAAGCTAATTACGGGACTGGAAACACTCATGCTCTCGAGAGAGTTCACATAAGCACGATGTATAGCCCACCTCTCCTGAGGGATACTTTTGAAAGACGTATCCCTCAGGAGAGGTGGAACATACATCCTGCCTATGTGAACACTCTCGAGAGACTGGGCGGTTCCAGTCCTGTGATTGGCTTATCAACAGCCAATCAGGAGCGTCGCAAGGAATGGGCCTAGACATCAGATGCACGGTTGATGTGAATCTACTATAGCCAAATGTAGTGGCAGATATTTGATAATGAAGGAGTCAATAGCTACAGTGATCAATTTGGATTAGCATACCTCATGGGACCACCCGATACCTAATATGCACCACAGACAACCTACTATCCCCATTTACCTCAAGGGAGAAACCAATGCTGGCACAATGACCTCCTTAGTCCACCAAAAACAGCTAAAAAGGGAGGAGGCTAAAAAATGAAATTTATAATTGGGAGCACTGGAGATTAATACACCAATAGGAGAAAGCAAGACTTGGATGAATTTATCTTAAGAAAGAGTCCTTTGAACGAATAACATCTTTCAATTGGGGAGAACGAGATCAAGGATGTCGAGGGTCTGTTTAAACAGTACAGAATGACTCATACAATGGATGTAATGCTATGTAGGGCTACATTCAAAATATCTTGTCTATGAAACTTTGTACGCAGTTTTGTTATAAACACCTTACGGTTCAAAGTTCATAATGTAATCGTTTGCTTCTCATGGTATTTCGGTATTCTTTATGGTACATACTTTCATGTTCTCTCTCTCTCTCTCTCTCTCTCACTAGAGATGGTTCTCTCTCTCTCTCTCTCTATCTCAGTGGTAGCCATCTTGCTTGGTGAGACGTACCCGCGTGAAGTCACAATAATCAACAGATATCAAGTTTAACATACGACTAGAATTTGGAATATCTAGAAGTGTTCGTGAACTATCGGTGATAAGATTAATGTGAAAATAGTAGGATAAAGCGTCTTCTAAGTTAGTTTAACCCTTAAACGCCGGAGCCCTAAATAAAAAAATGACTCCCCGTATGCCGGAGGGGTTTGAGAGTGAGCGCGTAAGCGGAAAAAATATTTTTTTCAAAAAATCACAGCGCGCTTAGTTTTCAAGATTAAGAGTTCATTTTTGGCTCCTTTTTTTGTTTTTTTCTCATTGCTTGAAGTTTATTTAGTATGCAACCATCAGAAATGAAAAAATATTATCATATCATATATAAATAATGCGATATATGGTAGCGAAAAAAAAAAAAAAAACTTCATACATAATTGTATTCAAATCGCGCTGTGCGCCAAACGGTTAGAGGTAACAAGTTGCTTTTTTTTTCGTTGTAATGTGCACTAAATTGCGATCATTTTGATATATAACATATTGTAAAACAATAAAAGCAACACAGAGAAAATATTATCACAAAAATGATGCATGAATTCGTAGCGCGCGGATGTAAAAAAATAATTTTTTAATAAATTCACCATAAATCGAATATTGTTATAGAGACTTGCAATTGTTTCAAAATGAAGGAAAATGATTGAATATTACGATACTGTAAGAGGTTTAGCTTACAAATGCAGTTTTTTACCATTTCGAACGAGTTAAAGTTGACCGAATGTCGAATTTTTGTTAAAAGTTTTTTTTTTATATGCAAATATAAAAAAATGAGAAATGCTACAACCTTCCAATAATTTTGTTATATTGTGCATGTTTTTGCGCACATTTTCATATATAAAACTTTAAAAAAGCGTAATATGAAAAGGCACAAATATTAGGAGAATGTGACCTACGCGTTTCCGAGATTTTCGGCCGAGAATCGGCGCGCGGACGGAATAAAAATATTTTTTTCAAATATTACCCATAAATCGAGATATTGTTCTAGAGACTTGCAATATGTTTTTAAAATGAAGACAAATGATTGAATATTACTAGACTGTAAGATTTTTATGTTATAAATGCGTTTTTTTGACCTTTTCGGTTGAGTCAAAGTTGACCGATCGTAGTTGTTTTTTTCGTAACTTATCGTACTTTATATGCAAAGATTTCAAAAATGATAAATGCTACAACCTTCCAACTAATTGTTTTGTTATATTGTGCATGTTTTTGCGCACATTTTGCATATATAAAAACTATTCAAAAAAAGCGTAATATGAAAAGGCACAAATATTAGGAGAATGTAGACCTACGCGTTTCCGAGATTTTCGGCCGAGAATAATCGGCGCGCGGACGGAATAAAAAATATTTTTTTCAAATATTCACCATAAATCGAGATATTGTTCTAGAGACTTGCAATATGTTTTAAAATGAAGATAAATGATTGAATATTACTAGACTGTAAGATTTTTATGTTATAAATGCGTTTTTGACCTTTTCGGTTGAGTCAAAGTTGACCGATCGTAGTTTTTTTCGTACTTATCGTACTTTATATGCAATATTTCAAAAATGATAAATGCTACAACCTTCCAATAATTTTGTTATATTGTGCATGTTTTTGCGCACATTTCCATATATAAAACCTTTAAAAAAAGCGTAATATGAAAAGGCTCAAATATTAGGAGAATGTGACCTACGCGTTTCCGAGATTTTCGGCCGAAAATCGTCGCGCGGAGGGGAAAAAAATATTTTTTTCAAAAATTCACCAGAAATCGAGATATTGTTCTAGAGACTTGCAATATGTTTTAAAATGAAGATAAATGATTGAATATTACTAGACTGTAAGAATTTTTTATGTTATAAATGCGTTTTTGACCTTTTCGGTTGAGTCAAAGTTGACCGATCGTAGTTTTTTTCGTACTTATCGTACTTTATATGCAAATATTTCAAAAATGATAAATGCTACAACCATCCAATAATTTTTGTTATATTGTGCATGTTTTTGCGCACATTTCCATATATAAAACCTTTAAAAAAAACGTAATATGAAAAGGCTCAAATATTAGGAGAATGTGACCTACGCGTTTCCGAGATTTTCGGCCGAAAATCGTCGCGCACGGATAGAAAAAAAATTTTTTTCAAAAATTCACCAGAAATCGAGATATTGTTCTAGAGACTTGCATATGTTTTAAAATGAAGATAAATGATTGAATATTACTAGACTGTAAGATTTTTTATGTTATAAATGCGTTTTTTTGACCTTTTCGGTTGAGTCAAAGTTGACCGATCGTAGTTTTTTTCGTACTTATCGTACTTTATATGCAAATATTTCAAAAATGATAAATGCTACAACCTTCCAATAATTTTTGTTATATTGTGCATGTTTTTGCGCACATTTTCATATATAAAAACTATAAAAAAAGCGTAATATGAAAAGGCACAAATATTAGGAGAATGTGACCTACGCGTTTCGAGATTGTTTTCGGCCGAGAATCGGCGCGCGGACGGAATAAAAATAAAAAATATTTTTTTCAAATATCACATAAATCGAGATATTGTTCTAGAGACTTGCAATATGTTTTAAAATGAAGATAAATGATGAATATTTCGAGACTGTAAGATTTTTATGTTATATATGCGTTTTTTTACCTTTTCGGTTGAGTCAAAGTTGACCGATCGTAGTTTTTTTTTTCGTACTTATCGTACTTTATATGCAAATATTTCAAAAAATGAAAATAAGCTACCAACCTTCCAATAATTTTTGTTATATTCTGCATGTTTTTTGCGCACATTTCCATATATAAAACCTTTAAAAAAAACAAAAAAGCGTAATATGAAAAAAGGCTCAAATATTAGGAGAATGTGGACCTACGCGTTCCGAGATTTTTCGGCCGAAAATCGTCGCGCGGAGGGAAAAAAATATGTTTTTCAAAAAATTCACCAGAAATCGAGATATTGTTCCAGAGACTTGCAATATGTTTTAAAATGAAGATAAATGATTGAATATTACTAGACTGTAAGATTTTTATGTTATAAATGCGTTTTTTGACCTTTTCGGTTGAGTCAAAGTTGACGATCGTAGTTTTTTTTCGTACTTATCGTACTTTATATGCAAATATTTCAAAAATGATAAATGCTACAACCTTCCAATATTTTTCGTTATATTGTGCATGTTTTTGCGCACATTTCCATATATAAAAAACTATAAAATAAGCGTATATGAAAAGGTACAAATATTAGGAGAATGTGACCTACGCGTTTCCGAGATTTTCGGCCGAGAATCGGCGCGCGCGGAGGAATAAAAATATTCAAATATTCACCATAAATCGAGATATTGTTCTAGAGACTTGCAATTTGTTTAAAGTGAAGGTAAATGATTGAATATTACTAGACTGTAAGTATTTGCTTACCCCCCACCCCCCAAAAATATTTATAATATATATATATATATATATATATATATATATATATCTATATATCTATATATATATAAATATATATATAGATATAGATATATATATATATATATATATATATATATATATATATATATATATATATATATATATATATATATATATATATATTTGTTTTTTTTATACGTAAAATATATATTACATTCTTCGATTCTGGTACCAATACATAAATAAAAGGAATGCAGGTGACACTTCTCTTTTCGCATACAATGAAATGTCTTATTATTATTTTATCATGCACACATTCAGATATAAAAAATTGTAATAAATATAAAACTAAATATAAAATAAATGCAGAATACTCACTCGTAATCCTGACTCTTCGTTCTATTCTTGTTTTCTCCCTCCTCCATTGAAGAGTCTTGCATTTTTTTCCACTCGACATGACGAGGTACAGGTGGAGGAGGGAGACGCGCGCCCTTACTGCTGATGGACCCGGCGGCCCCGTGCGCCCTCCGCTGTCGGTTTAGGGGGCGCGCTCCAATACATGACCTTAGTGTGATACTTTCGGTCACACTCCCCTATCCTGCAAAGAGCAACTTTGCAGAGACGACAGAAGACCGGGTGTCTCTCCTTCTGCCATTCATATGGCACACCCGGCACCGTTTCTGCCTTCGCCCTTCTATGGCCTCCAGTATGTGTTCCCCTGGCTGCAGCCGACACGCAGGGTCCACTACCCGACGAGAAGCGGTGATGGCGGGGCCGGCAGCAAGAGGGGCGTCGTAGCAGGGGCGTCGTCAGCAGGGTGTCGTCAGCAGGGCGGCGACAGCAGGGGCGTCGTCGGTCAGCAGGGGCGGCGGCAGCAGGGGCGTCGTCAGCAGGGGCGTCGTCAGCAGGGGCGTCGTCAGCAGGGGCGTCGTCAGCAGGGCGTCGTCAGCAGGGGCGACGGCGGCAGCAGGGGGCGGCGGCAGGTCGAGCGAAGTTGGCCCTCCTATCTGCCCTTTCCTCTAGGGGCAGATCTGCAGCTCTCGGGGCAGGGGGGTCAGTTATGGAAGGCCACTCATCGGATCGAAGTTGATGAGGGCATTCCCGGCTACTCTAGGAGTGCGTGGGTCAACTCGGAAGATTGTCACCGCGGTACCCACAGTACAGTATGTAGGCATTTTGGAGGGCCAACTGAAGGATGTATTTGAGGAGTTCTGTGTCCACCTTCTGGTTCTCCTGGCGAAGGATAGTACTGGATGAGCTGATCAAAGAGATCAACTCCTCCCATGTGCCTGTAGTGCCCAATGACAGTAGGCCCGCTCGGTACGAAAACTCCTCAAACACAACTCGGCCCTGTCGACGTGTCTTCTTCCGCTGTACGATCTCTTCTTGGATGGGTTCATGACTCGTCGTAACCATGGGGACGAGTCGGACACCCTTCCAACAGATGACGAAGACAGCGCCCTTCCGCCGCCACTCTGTCTCTCCTCTTGCCAGGTGTTGCGGATGACTAGCGAAACTCTTGAGGACATTCGGGGCCCCACGCACCAACCGAAGGGTACCACTGACGTGAACACCTGCTTCATACAGTTCCTGGGCCCAGGGATACCGAGTTATAATAATATCCATAAACAGGTGATATCCCTGGTTACGGAAACGTCCCACAAGGTTGAATACAGTGTCACGCAGCGTGGAGAATACCCCGGTATACACTGAAAAGTCCACAACGTATCCAGTGTTGGCCTCGGTAATGAGAAAGAATTTCACACCATATTTCTTTGGCTTCTTGGGGTTGGGGTTATACACTTTTATACTAAGACGTCCTTTGTAAGGCATCATCCCTCATCCAAAGACAGGTTCTTTCCAGGAATCACGAGATTACTACATCGCTCACGGATATAATCCAACACTGTACGCACTAAAATGAGGGCGATCACTGTTATTCCGGGTATGGCCCTTCGGTTGAAGGCGTTGAAGTACCTGTCCATCGCCAGGAAATTATCACGGGACATAACGCCAGGCACATTCGGCATATATAAAAAATAACTTCTCTTCCAATATTGCCTGACGTCGATAGCAGGTGTCAAACCAAAATAAATGTGGAGCCCAAAAAATGTGCCATGTCAATGAGGTTGCAAACCCCGCCAGGAATACGACAAGGTCGTCTTCAGCTCATATCGGCAGTACCGAGCGTAGTCCACCGCTCGTGTACCAGGTATTCCAGCAATTCCCGCGTCAGAAAAGCGGGATGAATCCAAAACAGTCAGGGGTACTGGTACGGTCATCCCAGGGGTTGCCGTGAAGGGTGCATGTTAGGAGGGGTGGGGTCCTCCGTCCACCCCTCGTCACTCTCGACGACCGACCTTCACCTTGGCTGGCGCGACGAGCCGACCTTCTACGTGCCCGTGCGCGCGCACGCGCACGGGTGCGGGCACGAATGCACACTACCCCCCCCCGTGGACCCATTCATCCCTCACTTAGGCCCTCACTTTCTGTATCGTCCTCTGCGATAAAACTTGAGCCCGTATCCCCACCCTCCCCCTCCCCCACCCCCTCAGATTCCCCCTCGTATGCACTGAATTCGAGCTCACTTTCGGGATGTGAGCCTCGAACGGACATTGGGGGCAAAATATTCATCCTCACTTCATCGGGACTGATGTCCTCATCACTCGATGACCATCCGCCATCAAAATGAGGACTTGCGACATGTTCCCGATCAAGCTCCGAAAGATATTCGTCTATGTCCCTTGGTTGGAGGCCTCCCAAATGCCTACGAATGCCCCTAAGGACGCCCACATGCTTTCTAGGGGTAACCAAAGGCAAACGATGTGTTCCCGAAACACTTTCAGCCAACACGTGGCCGCACAGAACGGCCTTGAGGCGCGGGGTCATGCTGGGTGGCTTGGCCCCTCGCCAGCATCCATGTCCAAAACTCGCCTTACACGATCCCTTCCGGGCGGTAAAACGCGCCTTTCACGGTTCACACGTCGTTGAGACATATCTACGAATGTCCTGTAGCAATACAAATGCTCAAAGTCTCGCACAAGTCCAGAAAAACACGCTTTTTCACGAAAGATCGCTCTCGGATGGTGCGCTACTGATGCTGGCTGGAGCGAGAAGAAGGGATATCGCGCATGCGCACCTGGGTCACGCTTCAAAACAAAACAAGGCCTTGATCCGTGGACTCCCAGCATCCCCCAAGGCGCGTGATTCAAAAGTTTTAGGCTGGTAGGCCTATAAGTATTTTTCCGCGAATTTTAAAAAAAACTTTTGTATGTCGACGTAAAATACGTCCAGTCGGCACCCGACAGACAATTTATCTCGACGTAAAATACGTCAGTCGCGTTTAAGGGTTTATCAAGTGTAATACTATAAATCAGAACAAGATGGCAGTAAGTTCCAACTGCGGGAAGAGGTGGCGTAATTTGGCGTGTTTAGCAGATTCGCAATACGATGAGGTAGCAGGAAGGGAACTGGCATTTCTCATCTATGAAATCAGCAACAGTCCTAACCAAAAAGATACAAAAGCATTCATAGATATATTAGAAGGATATAATCCTTCAAACTGGAACAAATCTAATGAAAACATCTTAAAAATAATTGAAGAAGTTCCAAATAAAATCCAAGTGGTCAAGAGACTCATAAAGAAAATATACATAAAACCAACATATTCCGACAAAGAAAATGAATAAGGTGAATCTTGTGAATATCCTAATTGATGCATTAGGAAAAAGAATGCCAAAGCATGCAAACTGTGTAAGGTTTGGTAGACATAGTCAACCACAAAACCTAATCAGAAAATGTGCTGCATGCAACATTCCGACCATCCACAGTGTGCTGAGGTAATACAAGATTTGAGAAAAGATACAAGAATTTTTTGTTCAACATGTCTATCATGGATAGACAAGTTATTAAATCAAGATTGAATGTACAAATAGTTGAGATGAAGAAGAAGAGAAGAGGAAGGAAGAAGAAGAAAAAAAAAAGAAGAAAAGGAAAACGGAAGAGAAGTAAACAAAAATGAAATGACAGAAAAAAAATAAGGAAAACAAAGAACAAGATAAAAGTATGGATGCAGAGATACTCATTGATACTACATATGAGGCAATAAAGCAGCATACCTACGAAGAAATAAATTACGATATGACAACAGAAAAGCAAATCCCGAAGAGGCTCTACCCAGATCTATACAATGACGGGAAAGAGGAAAAAATAGACAAGAAAGACAAAATCTGCAACCTTTTGAAAAGAGGAATTGCAGATTTGGAGAAAGATGTTACTACAAACATCCTAAGATATGTCAAAACTATGAAATATATGGTAAAATGTGCATACTCATATGCGAAGAAGATGAATAAAAGAAGAATAGAAATAGGCCCTCTGAGAATTGAAGGGAGATTAACGAATGAAAAAAGAAATTTGCAACATACTGGCAGAACGATATAAGAGAGAATTCACCCCTAGAATAGATAATGAAGATAATGATATAGAAGTAAGGGATGAAAATAGTGAAATATTTAGCTGACATAGATATTAATGAAGCTGATATTGTGCAGGCTATTAATGAAATTAAAAATGGAGCTGCTGCAGGGCCTGATGGAATTCCTGCTATTTTGTTAAGGAAAGTAGTTTCATTCTATCGCAAAGCCACTTGCAATATTATTAAGACAAAGTGTAGATACAGGCAAGATATATGATGAGCACAAATTAGCATATATTACCCCTACTTTCAAAAGTGGATCAAGACTAGAGGCAAGTAATTATAGGCCTGTGAGTCTAACATCACATATTATGAAAGTGTATGAAAGGGTAATGAAGAAAATATTATGAAACATTTAATAAAAAATAATTTGTTTAATAAAGGACAACATGGTTTCGTACCCGGAAAAAGTACACAAACCAACTGTTAGTCCCACCGTGAGAACATATTCAAAAATATGAAAAGCGGAAATGAAACAGATGTGGTTTATTTAGACTTTGCAAAAGCTTTTGATAAAGTAGACCATAATATATTAGCGAAGAAAATTAGAAAACACAATATCGTGGATAAAGTAGGAAGATGGTTAAAAGAATTTTTACACAACAGAAAACAGATAGTTATTGCAAACGACGAGAAATCGGATGAAGCCAAGGTAATATCCGGTGTGCCGCAAGGTACGGTGTTAGCTGCAATACTGTTTGTTATTATGATTGAAGACATAGACAATAATGTTAAGGATTCGGTAGTGAGTAGTTTTCGCAGATGGACACAAGAATAAGTAGAGAAATAACTTGTGATGAACGGTAAGGAACGCTCTTACAAAGAGGACCTTAACAAACAACAAAGTATATGATTGGGCAGGAGGTAAATAAAAGGATGGGTATTTAACTCTTGATAAATTTGAAGCAATAAAATTATTGGAGACAAAGAGAAAGGAAAGCTATTATGCAGATAAGGGACCTAAATAATGAGGGACCATCCACAAATAAGGGAAGCAGTTTAAAGGACCTTGGTGTGATGATGAATAGGAACATGGTTATTGCAATGATCAAATAGCAAACTCTGTGGCCAAAAATGTAAAGCAAAAAAATGGGAATGTTGTTACGGGCACTTCAAAACAAGAAAAGCTGCAACACATGATTATTGCTTTATAAAACACAATGTTCGTAGGTCCACTTGAAATATTGCAAATAATATGATATGGTACCCAACACTATCAAAAGGATATTGCACAAATAGAGACGTGTACAAACGGTCCTTACAGCTAGAATAGAAGAAAGTTAAAGGACCATAGACTACTGGGAAAAGACTACAATTCTTAAAATTATATAGTCTAGAAAAGGAGAAGAGAACGATAACATGATAATTCAGGTCCATGGGAAAACAAAAAGATAGAAGGAATAGAACAAAATCAAAAATTCATGGAAGCTAAAAAGATCAGAAAGAGCAAAGCAGGAGGTAGATTACTAGTGCCCAAAACAACACCAGGAAAAATTAAGGGACAAAGCAACACAGGACAATTAATACCACGATGCACCACCAGCATCGATAATGCAGCGTCTATTCAATGGCGTTTGCCAGCTCATCTGAGGGAAATATATCAGGAGTGAGCCGTAGATGTGTGTTAAGAATAACGCTCGACCAAATATCTAAAACTGGCATCCCAGACCAATCCAAGATTGGAAAGATGCAAAATATACGGAAGATGTACTAGCAACTCTCTGGTAGACATTAGAGGTGCCTCACACTGAGGGACCTGGGGCAACCCGAACAAGATGTAAGGTCTGTAAGGTAAGGTCTCTCTCTCTCTCTTACTATAGCAGATCCATAACCATAACTTTGTTACGCTGTAATCCCCTCGCAGTGTCTGGCATCTTGTGTGTGTGTGTGTGTTTGCTGGGGGGAGGGGGGAGGAGAGGGGTCCCAAATAGGAATTCTGGCACAATAGGGCGTCTGTACTCGACGTCGCCAGGCCGCTCGCAACGTAACAGGAAGGATTATAAATCTCTCCTCCGCGGGAATTCCAACGGATTCAATTTTTGCAAATGGCATGCCCAAGTCGCTTCCACGACTTCGATATCCGTTATCTGATGCTTTCGCGCTTTCGCAGATGCTTTCATGGAGGCAGCATCTCTGCCTCCTCTCTCTCTCTCTCTCTCTCTCTCTCTCTCTCTCTCTCTCTCTCTCTCGATCCCACTACCCCCACCCCCTCTATCCCTCCTGTCCCTTAACCCAACAACAACTGACTCTCTCTCTTTTTTTCTCTCTGGAGCAGATCTCTCTCTCTCTCTCTCTCTCTCTCTCTCTCTCTCTCTCTCTCTCTCATTAAAAATATTTTTATGTGTTCTAATACTACACTTTCAATGTTCAATATTGCCAAACTGTTCATTAAAGAAAGAAGTCATTCTAAATGCTAAGATACTATTGAAACTCTCTCTCTCTCTCTCTCTCTCTCTCTCTCTCTCTCTCTCTCTCTCTCTCTCTCAAAAAGGATTTATCACAAGAAAATCCATTCAGTAAGAAATAGTTACTGAAACCCTAAAACAACATATTAATCACATTCTAACACATGTAATAATATATATAAAAACTTAAGAGATTAAAAATAAAAACTAAAACGAACTTAGTAGAGCATGACGTTAACATTCCCGTTTTTTATTCAAAAAGTAAAAATGACTTTTAATCACAATACAACACTTTTAATAATATAAAAGGTTATCAGATTAGAGATGTATGTAAAAATATAGATTAAAAAAAAATTTCTATTAAAATAAGATAAGAAATAACGTAGATTAAAAAGTTAAGACAAAATGATAGATGAAAACAGCTAAGAAGAAAAGCTAAGAAAAATAAGACTGAAAAAGCTAAGAAAAAAATACAGATTCAAAAAAGCTAATTAATATGTATGTAAAAATATAGATTAAAAAAAAATTTTTCTATTAAAAAAAGATAAGAAATAACGTAGATTAAAAAGCTAAGACAAAATGATAGATGAAAACAGCTAAGAAGAAAAGCTAAGAAAAATAAAGACTGAAAAAGCTAAGAAAAAAAATACAGATTCAAAAAAAGCTAATTAAATATATATATATATATATATATATATTATATATATATATATATATATATATATATATATATATATGTGTGTGTGTGTGTGTGTGTGTGTGTGTGTGTGTGTGTATGTATGATAATATATATATATATATATACATATATATATATATATATATATATATGTATATATATATATATATATATATATATATATATATATATATATATATATATATATATATATATATATAACGAGAGCATGGCTTTAAAACATTCCTGTTTATATTTAAGAAAGGCAGAATATATATATCACAAAAATGTCATGTTTTTGGTCCATTTAAAGGCAAACTGTCGATTGCACGCGAACCAGCGTCAGATGACGGATATTGATGGCTCACGCCGTGGTCTTGGTTTGCGTAAAAATCTTGACTGTATGTATGTAAGTAGTATGTATGTATATATATATATAGTATATATATATATATATATATATATATATATATATAATATACATATATATATATATATACTATATATATATATATTATATATATATATATATATATATATATATATATATATATATATATATATATATATATGCGTTGTTCACAGTTACTTACAATACACATGCAGACTTATTGTACAGAAAGTACGGACGCGCGCGTTTGTGTGCGTATGAGAGAGAGAGAGAGAGAGAGAGAGAGAGAGAGAGAGAGAGAAGAGAGAGAGAGAGAGAAGTTGGTTGTGTTGTTTCTTTTCAAAGTTGGACCCATTAATATATATTGTGAATGTATTTACCAATAAACCACGCACGCGCAGACTTCAGACCGTTTACGAGAGAGAGAGAGAGAGAGAGAGAGAGAGAGAGAGAGAGAGAGAGAGAGAGAATTGCGTTGTTTCTTTCCAAAGTTGAATCTGCTAATATCTATATACTTTCTCCGGCTTAAAAACGAAACAAAGACTTCAAGAAACGTTTAAACGCCAAAAATCTCGGTTTGCAAGAAATAACAGTAATTCCGCACCTGAAAGCACAGGATACATGCAAAAAAAAAAAATAAAAATAAAAAAAAAATAAAAGTAAAACTGTATATTGCATGTTGAAGCGGATGCAATAATCCAAGTCTATAAACAGAAGCCTGCATCGGAAAAGTCATAGTCGTTGTAATGCGACTTATAAAGAGACCTAAGGTATTGTGTACTTTATTTTTAGTATACTAGGATTACAGATTTGCTTGCAGACTTCGTGCCTTTTCAGTTCCGTAATTCTTGCTATTTTCCTTATTTTCCAAGCAAGCGGGAATACGTACCAATTGCTCAGCCACTCATAAAATAATAAAACAAATGTATAGTAGCATTAGTCCTTACTGTTATTTGTAACAGCACACCCAAAATCAGATATTTGGAATCGTAAAAGCAATAAAAGGCAGCTTTTGTTGTATTCGCATTTGACTGCAACCAACTCGCAGTAACTTAATGCCTCTGAATGACCAATTTCTTAAATCTCTTCACACAGCTTTTCAACCAGCATGCATTATCTTCATAACTCTTTGGAATCAACCAATATTTACTAATAATTCTTAACTATATTTCAAATATTTTATATGATACTCTCCTTATGTTTACATTTCTGTACAACAAATTCGAATTATCTTTACACTTTTGTACAACCAGGTTACAAATATCCTCGTCCTACCCACACACACACACACACACACACATTACAACCTACTCGATGCATGTTAACACTTCTATACAACAAATTCGAATGATCTTCAAACTTCTGTAGAACAAACAAAAGTACCTTCAAAGCCTCTGTAAAGCACTCGTAATTATATTCATGCAGGATGCAAACATCCTCGTACTAAACACACACACACGCACAAATACACAAATTACAACCTACTCGATACATGTTTACAATTCTGGGCGACAAATTCGGGCTTTCTTTACAATTTTATGCAAACATCAGAACCTTCAACTCCTTCGTACAGCAAACTCATAATTATAATCATACAGGTTAAAAAAAATCCTCGTACTACACACACACACACACACATAGAGACTTACAATTACAATCATTCAGCTAACTTTATTTTATTTTTATTTGTATGGTGTTTTTACGTTGCATGGAACTAGTGGTTATTCAGGAACGGGACCAACGGCTTTACGTGAATTCCGAACCACGTCGAGAGTGAACTTCTATCACCAGAAATACACATCTCTCACACCTCAATGGAATGCCCGAGAATCGAACTCGCTACCACCTAGGTGGCAGGCAAGACCAAACCGATCATGCCACTGAGGCGCTCATACAGCTTATAAACATCCTCTTACTGCCTACACAGACACACAAAAACCAACGAAACGCAACCTCCCCCTCCCCCCCCCACAAAAGGCATTTCACTCCCAAAAGTCCCAAACGTTCCCCAATAACGTCCCTCCAAAAAGGACGAAGTGACGACGCAGCGAAGCCATCGCCATCTTGAATTCAAGATGGCGATGGCGCAGCCGGCAAACGATACTCACCGAGATCTATCTCTCTCCCTCTGTAGGTCCAGGTGATCCTGAGGGGCGTCGGGATGGAGACCGTAGTGCATTCCAAGGTCACCGTGTCCCCCATGCGCCCCTGCTGCTCGCCGGAGCTCACGATCTGGGGCGGCCCCTTCACCAGGACCCGGACTCGACCTTGCAGCTCGGAGAACCCTCTGACGGAGGCGACGCAGATGTACACTCCCGCCGTGGAGGGCGCGACGATCACCTCGTACTCTCGCCCCTTCGCTATGACCTGGGGAAGAGCGAATGGGACATGACTGATTAAATGAACTGTAATGAATTATAATGATAATTAGCTACAATTCTGAAACGAAGAAGAGCAAACGGGATATTATCAACTGAAGGAACTGTAATTAATTACAACAATGGGATATTATTGGTTGAAAGAACTATAATTAATTACAACAATAATACACAATTCTGAAATGAGGAAGAGCGAATGGGACAGCGTTGACTGAAGTAACTGTAATTAATTACAACAATAATAGCCACAATTCTGATCCGAGGAAGAGCAAATGGGACATTATTGATTAAATTAACTGTCATTAATTACAACAATAATAGTCCCAATTTTGAAATTAGGAGTAAACGGGACACTACTGATTGAATGAACTGTAATTAATTACAACAATAATAGCTACAATTCTGACCTAAGGAAGAGCAAATGGGATAATTGTTGACTATATGAACTGTAATTAATTACAACAATATCAGCTACAATTCTGACCTAAGGACGAGCAAATGGGACATGAAGGAACTGTAATTAATTACAACAATAATAAACATAATTCTGAAATGAGTACGAGCAAAATTGACTGAAGGAACTGTAATTAATTACAATAATAATAGCTAAAATTCTGACCCAAGGAAAGGCAAATAAAATATTATTGGTTTAAGGAACTGTAATAATAACAACAACAGCAGCTACAATACACCTGGGTTATTCAGGAAAAAGTGATATTTTAGTTTGCAATTGCAAAAATCCTGTGTGGCTGCCAGAACAAACAGATGTCTTTACTTTCATGGCTAATAAAATTTATTCTTGTCAAATTAATCTATTTTGTCATAAAAGCGTATGATATTCAACGGAATCCAATGATGATGCAAGAAGCTTTCGAGGAACCAACCACTTTTGCCACTAGTACTCGAGAAGTGCAGTAATTAGCAAACTGGACGCTGCCTTCGTCTGTGAGGTTTGCGTTCAAAGGAATCCCATGATATGCCATTATTGGTTTAAATGTTGTAGCTTTTTACTGCTCTGTAACTCTCTTGGTTTTATTGTTTGTTTGTTTGTTTGTATGGTGTTTTTACGTTGCATGGAACCAGTGGTTGGTTATTCAGCAACGGGACCAACGATTCTACGTGACTTCCGAACCACGTCGAGAGTGAACTTCTATCACCAGAAATACACATCTCTCACTCCTCAGTGGAATGCCCGAGAATCGAACTCGCGGCCACTGAGGTGGCTGGTCGAGTCCATACCAATCACGCCACTGAGGCGCTCTTTTTTTGGTGTTCATACAATGTAAAAATAAAAGATACTGACATGAATATACATACATTTTTAACATTTATTAATGTTTATAATTAGTTCCTATTATTTTCTAAGAAATGGCATCAGTAAAGACATATTTCTGCTAATGACACGAAAAAAAAACCAACAATTGTAAGCACGACTGAATGTGACCTTCAAGCTTATTGATATATAAATGAAAAACCCAGATCTTCGTTTTATAGAAATGGTGACATATGATACGTATTTCGCGCTCTCATATTTATAGTTCATTTTTTTCAGGATGTCATTTCTGATATACAGTTACCTATTGAATAGGAAAAAATGTTACAGACTCATTTTGGATGTTTATAACAACGGCATGTCAGTCACCAATGATTGATTAGACAAAGTCATACGAGATTTTCCTTCATTGTCAGTTTCTTAGAGTTAATATCAGTTTTCAGGCCTCTCATTCGTCGAAAATGTTACATAAATAAATCATAAATCAACTATCCTAAAATTCCTTTTTTCAGACCTTTTTGGGCTCTTCCATAGACCTTTCCTAACTCCTAACACCCCCTTTCCCAACCAACAACAACAACAACATAGCAGCTCGTAGGCTTACTCCCCGAGTAAGCGAAAACTGGCTATCAGAAACGCCACTACTATTCGCCTACCAACAAAAGCTTTACAATCCTAATACCTTCAGTCCATTTGCAAATAAGCGAAAGAATCGGGAAATAGCCTGGGTCGCTCGACTTTTCAAACATTTGCTTCTACAACTTTTCTCGGTAAACTACATTTGCGAGCACGAAAGCAGAAAAATTCTGCCCAACAGATGGCGCTCGGGAGGCGCGACAAGTCTCAGTGCAAATAGACGTTACAAATGACCATCTCACGCACAGGCTGAACTTTCCGTTCGCTCCACCTTTTCGAACTTTCTGGTTTTATATTTTCTCTCCTGCGCTGTTTAATGCGTGGATGAAAAGGCGGGGCAAATGCTGTGCGTTTTATTTATGTACGTATGTATGTATACAAATATACACAGTATAGTATATGTACACTAAACATACACTCTTGACGGATGAAAATCAAATATAATCAGTTGGCATCGATATATATTTTTACAAGAGCATTGACATCGTAATCATGGCTGTTCATCCAAAAACAATCAAAGCATGAATTAAAGTGAACGGTTTCATTCTGTTTTCTCTCATTAATGTTTATGAGTTCTATATTTTTTGCCTCCTATGCGACCTAGAAGTAGCCACCTGTACATTAATATTAACTATAACCTACATTGCAGTAGTTACTATGTCAAATACATTAAACGAATTTATTTTATCGTTATCCTTAAATATTAATTAAAATTCGAAAGTCATTCCGACGAAAGGCTTACTTGCCCACCTCCAACTCTCTCTCTCTCTCTCTCTCTCTCTCTCTCTCTCTCTCTCTCTCTTCTAGAAATTTATTTCCATTCTCTCTCTCTCTCTCTGCTGAAAATTTTCCCTTCTCTCTCTCTCTCTCTGCGTCAATAACCTAGATGATATGACGCCAGTTTTAGTCACAAATCTCTCTCTCTCTCTCTCTCTCTCTCTCTCTCTCTCTCTCTCTCTCTCAGGCGCGCGCGCTCATGCACATAAGCTTGACATTACCCATAACATTTCGTGTCAACCCCCGACCTTTATCGAGTCTGATCATCGTGGCACATTCAATCATATCTTGATGTTTGTTCACCACGGGGAAATAAAAGTAAAATACTAGGTTTTAATACTGACGGTATTAGAAAAAAAAACATGATACAGATAAACTCCGTTTACTATTATTCACCGTCTGCCAGTTTCTGGGAAAGGTTATATAAAAAAAAATTAATAAATAAAGCCCTCGGCGTCTTTACATGGACATGATTGATTTGAAGAAGTAATGTCAAACAGACTGCAACGGTCCAATGGTGTTGTCGCATTCTGTTAGACCTACTGGCGAAATATTCCTGGAATATGGAACTGGAATACTGGTATATAACATTTAGGTCAAAGGTCAGAGCTGGAAATAATGTTAAAGCAATTGTTAGCAGCGGGTGGAGGGTACGAAGGAAGACAAGAGAATATGGACGGAGGTACAGTAAAACGAATGAAAGGGGTTGCAGCTATAGACCGAAGTGACTATGCAAAGAACCTTAAGTAATGCTTATTCAAAACTGAAATTGTTGCATACTTACCCCACATTTTCTCTTAAAAATGAACATATTTCCATGACTATAAAAATTGCTTAGTAAAGAGGAAGATATATAATAAAGTAAAGTATAATAGATATTGGTTGGAGGCCGAAATGCAGGTGCAAATGTAGATAAACAGAGAGAGAGAGAGAGAGAGAGAGAGAGAGAGAGATTAACGAGTATTGGGGCGACATTATTATAAAGAAGAGGCAGTATGGTAGATCAATGCAACTTGGTTTTATATATAATGCAATAAAGGCTGCTCAGTACTTGTTATTTTCTTGGGACACTACCAAACCTTAACAGGTAACTGATAAATTTACAATAAATGTTTTTAACGCTTCCAAATTATGTTTCATAACAGAAAAATCCTTTGCCTTCATCAAATACTGCAATGCCCCACAAAATAAATAAATAAATAAATAAATAAATAAATAAATAAATAAATAAATAAATAAATAAATAAATAAATAAATAAATAAATAAATAAATATATAAATAAATAAATAAATAAATAAATAAATACCTATATATCTGTTCCAATTTTTGGGGCTACACTTTCAAAGCTGGAAATTATCGTCAGCTGACAAACTTTAAGAATATTTTTAAAAATAAGGAATTCTAAACGTTTTTCTGGATTACAATTAAAAAAACGCATTTACAGACTTTATGATTCTTAACCTATAAAGTCTTCTCCTCCATCTCCTTTATTTAGGAATTTATGATCCTTGACCAGAGAATATATTTCATGTTCTCTACATGAAGGCTTCTGACTGAATAAATAACACTGTATTATACCAGGTGTGTTACAGATCCTCTGTAAATCTGATTTAAACAAAAACGTCTTTTTTTTCCCCTGTTTTCTATCTTTTAAGGATTAATAGCTTTATGTGATTCATATTTAGGCTTAAGCTCAACGGAGAATGGGAAAATTCCATTAGGCTTAAAGGTAGGCCTTCGCTTTGAACCCCGATAGGGCAAAAGCCAATTGATTATAATAATAGCCTCTGTTTATTCCTTTTTTTCTATATTTCTCCGAAATGCCATCTGGACTAGGGAAAATATACAAAAAGCGAGATTTCCTGGCATTTTGGGAGAAGGGAGACCGGCGAGTGAGGTCAAGTATGGGAGATTTGAGGTTAAATATGGGAGACTTAAGGTCAAATACAAAAGACTTGAGGTCAAATGTGAAGGACTTGGTCAAATTGGGAGACGAGGTCAAATATTGGAAAACTAAGGTCAAATATGGGAGACTTTAGATTAAATAAGGGAGACTTGAGGAGGGACTAGAGGTCAAATACAAGAGACTTGAGGTCAAATGTGAGGGACTTGAGGTCAAATTGGGAGACGAGGTCAAATATTGGAAAAATAAGGTCAAATATGGGAGACGATGTCAAATATTGAAAAACTAAGGTCAAATATGGGAGACGAGGTCAAATATGGAAAAACTAAGGTCAAATATGGGACACCTGAGGTCAAATTTGGGAAACATGAGGTTAAATGTGGGGAGATTTGAGGTCAAATGTGGGGGACTTGAGGTCAAACATTTCGAAAGACAAGTTAAATAACACCACATTACTGTGAAGTATTTGAAATGTAGAGTTAAATAATATCAATTGCCGTGAAGTAATGAAACCCATTAGCATAAACTTTGCACAGGAAGTTCTAATTCGGCTGATCAATCAATGTCAGTCTAAGTCGAATTCAACAAACACTTCATGTATCTCATCAACCATTCGTCTATTAAAACTGACTGGCAGAAAACTGACTTGACACAAAAACATAAAAATAACAACAGTAGTCATGATGACACCACAATCGCAGCAAAAACAGTCGCAACAATCGAGAAATTATAATTCTCAATTGGTGACCGCTTGAGCTAACAAGATTGTCGAAGTTCCTTGCTATAAAATCTTGATATAACGGTGACTTTTGAATCATTGGAAGTGAAAAAAAAATTATTCTCACATATTATTGCAAGATACTTCAGCAGTCATAGCACAATAATGAAAAACATACAAAATAATAAAAATAACAACAACAAAATAACACATCTTCAACATACTCCTCCAAGACCTTCCTTCTAGGGAATTGCTGTAAGCGACGCTGGTTCATTTGGTAGTTTCCCAAACTTCATCACGCAGTAAGTCTTCTCTCATTTATTCTGGGCCTTCTCGAATTTGCATAAATTGCATTTAGAGGGATTCCCTAATACATTTCAGGATGCGCAAACAATTACCTGTCCTATAGGAACTGGGTGTAGGGGCGGCGGGTATACTGACTGCATAGGCCTAGCGATGGAGAGCTGTAAGGGACACTTTATTTTGTCTTTGCACTCCTTAAACTGGGCCTAGACCTATACAGATGATTCGAACTCTTAAACCAGTACAAGAAATGGAAAATTCCGTACATTACAAGGTGGGTAGGGCAATGCATCTCACGTGATGCACTGTAGGCATTACTAAAGGGTGTTTGCAGTGTCCCTTAGGGGCCATAGCTGCACCCATTCTTTAGCCTTTTACTTTACCGCCACTCCAGCTTCTCTCCTTCTTTCTTGGTTTTCTTGGTATCTTATTTTCTGAAAATCTTTGTCTGGCTATCCAACCACACCAACACCCTATTTTCAGCGTCTACAGCGCTGAATGATTTGAAGCGCGAGTGCTTGGCTTGGCAGCCTAAATTTCATAAAATCAAACTTTACAAGTAACTTCCAATGAAAATCTAATCTAAAAAGACACGGACCTTACGAAACAAGGCACCTGGAATTATTAAGCACCGTTCTGAGCCAGAAGAAACCGCAACAAGCAACAGTTTTTTTTTTTTCTTTTTTTCGCGGGGGGGGGGGGGGCGGAGATTGGGTGTGTGGGGTGAGGGGGGGGGGGGGGGGCATTAGAACGATATTTGCAGAACACTGCATCAAAGACAGGTTCATTAGCGTCATTAATTACGACGCAATGTTAATGATGAATAACGCGGCATTCCTTCACCACCCCGGGTGAAAGAGGGGGGAGGGGGGCCAGCCCTGACGCCGGGCCATGCGAAATTGCCACTTTTTTTTGGAGGGGGGTAGGGGTGATGGGGGTAGGGGCCCAGTTATGAATTCTTGTAGTTTTCAAACTTGGGCTAGAATGTCGTAATATATTGCTCGAGTTTTACTACGGCTGTTCACGTGCACTGCATAAATGATAACCACTGAATTCTGAAGAGAGAGAGAGAGAGAGAGAGAGAGAGAGAGAGAGAGAGAGAGAGAGAGAGAGAGAGAAATGCTGTAACCCACCCACGCACTGACCAGACCTGACGTCGCTTGGCCTCGCCGATCGTGCGATCAGAAACGCTGTCAATACGTCCTTACGTAAACGGTTTGTATTATAAGAACAGTTGAGTACAAATCTTCAATAATCCCGTATTAACTTTTCGGTGACCTTTACATTGACATTTCAGCTCTCTTCAATCAGCAGCAACTACAGCCAACTTGAAACGATTTTTTTTTTCGTTGGGTAACGATATAACAAGCTAGTATTTTCCGCGTGCATGCATTATTATATATATAATATATATATATATATATATATATATATATATATATATATATATATATATACATACCTACATATATATACATATATACATACACACACACACACACACACACACACACACACACACATATATATATATATATAATATATATATATATATTAATATAATATATATATATATATATATATAGATATTATAATTATAGATATATATATAATTATATATTATATATATATATATATATATATATATATATATATATATATATATATATATATATATATATATATATATATATATATATATATATATATACAATATATATATATATTTGAATAATTATCACATCGAACCGTGATCCATTTATATATCAATTCAAGCTTGAATTGATATATAAATGGATCACGGTTCGATGTGATAAATTATTTATAACAAAAGGCTACGTGCTGTCAA
Organism: Macrobrachium nipponense; assembly: GCF_015104395.2. Classification (NCBI taxonomy): domain Eukaryota; kingdom Metazoa; phylum Arthropoda; class Malacostraca; order Decapoda; family Palaemonidae; genus Macrobrachium; species Macrobrachium nipponense. The sequence goes on from NC_061104.1 coordinate 16,410,811, forward strand.
ACGCTCGAATTGGCCAACATGGTAGACGGGGTTTCATATCGATTCTAATTACGAAAGCACCCAGATCGAGGGTGATCTGTAAGGTCAGAATCGATATGAACTTATAGCGTCTCTGTTGGCTGATTGGATAGCGTCACTGACTGTCCTGATTTCGTCCCCGTCCACTTGGACGGTGGTTCGATCCCATGGGGGACGAAATTATTATCAATTAAAAAAAATTCCCCTTCGGTACATATATGAAAATATATCATTTGGGAGTAAAGTGAATTTAGATATTAAAGGACATTTGTAGCTTGAATTTTATATATATATGATATATATATATATATATATATATATATATATATATTATACTATATATATATATATATACGTAAATAGCCACATGAAAGGTGAAGAATCAAAAACCAGGTACCAAGCGCTTTCGTGTATTGCGTACACTTCTTCGGGTACAAAGTAAAATAAATAAATAGAAACATAAACAAGAAATTTCACAGAACAAAGATCAAAGCCATTAACAAGCAAATATCATTACAAATTGTCACTACCAAACAAGTAAGAATACTTTAAAAGTGCTTAAGAATATATATATATATATATATATATATATATATATATATATATATATATATATATATATATATATTATATATATATATATTATATATATATATATATATAGATATATATATATATATATATATATATATATATATATATATATATTATAATATATATATAATATATATATATATATATATATATGTAATCAAAAGGCAACTAAATTATCAGTTTTCCAGTACCATAAAACCAAAAATATAAATATTTTTTCAATGTTTTTCCCTACTTCCTTTTATTCGTTTTTCCTTTTCTTAAAGGGCAAGGTTTTTATCACCTACACGGAAAATGATTAAATCCTCCATATTTTGTTCATTGATTATACCCGAGACAACAAACGCCCACCTTAAACCATCGTATTTTAGCATACAATAAGACTTAAAATTCTTTTAATTTAATATTAATCTGATACAAGTACTGAAACATAATTATAATCACAAACCTAAATCTAATTATTATTCGGTTAAATATTCTTCAAACACTTGATATGAAAATTAATTATCCGACATTAATTATTTTCATTTCACATTAATTATGGACTTCACTGATGAATAAACATTTTCGAGTATTTCTCAGTTTTATTATACAGGCAACTTTGCCAAGAGAAAATACTCCCTTGAACGTTGTTCATTATTTACAGACAAACAACTTTCTCCCGGTAAAACATAAAGAACTTGGGAGTAAAATTTTCTCATCACAAAAAAGAAAAGAGATAAATCCCGAAAAAAAAATAGGAAAAGGAAAAATCCCGAAAAAAAAGGAAAAGGAAAACTCCCGAAAAAAAAAATGGGAAAAGGAAAACTCCCGAAAAAAAAAACTAAAAATAGGAAAAGGAAAAATCCCCCCCAAAAAAGGAAAAAGAAAAATCCCCAAAAAACAAAAAAATAGGAAAAAGAAAAATCCCGAAAAAAAATAGGGAAAAAAGAAAAAATCCCCCCCCCCCCTCCCCCCCCCCCAAAAAAAAAAAATCCCCAAAAAAAGGAAACAAACTAAAAAAAACTAGGAAAAATGACAAAAGGAAATACACAAACGCAATTTAAAAAAAAAGCGAAAATATACAAAACGCAAAATTGAGAAAAAAATAAACATAAAAAAAAAACATATTTCCTTCTGATAAACAGCAAAAGCCATCCACGAAATATTTCCCAACGCAATAACAAAAAAAAAAGAAAAAGGATAGAAAATGCATAAACCCTTAAAATGAAAAAAAAAAAAAAAAACAGACAATACACAAAGGTGCCCCCAACCAAATCCACCCCCATCCCCCCAAAAAGGAGAAAAAAAAAAAAAAAACCACGAGCCGAGACTAAAATTGGCAATTTTCATTTGAGGTCGTGACACGCAGCGTAAAAAAAAAAAAAAAAAAAAACAAAAAAAAAAAAAAAAAAAAAAAAAAAAAAAAAAATCTCCTTCATCTCGCGTCTGTGTCTGCGCCTTGATTACACTATCATTCGGGGAAGGGGGCATTTGGGGAGGGGGGGGCTCTCTCTCACACATGCATCATGAGCATTTGCATTGAGGTAATGGCGAATGAGGGAGCATCGGCGCCAAGGACTGGAAAATTATTTCGCCGAGGATACTGAGCACGAAGAAGGGGAAGAGGGAGAAGTAGGGAGGAAGGGAGAGGGGGGGGAGTGGAAGGGGACGGGAGAGAAGAGGATGAGGGGAGGGAGAGGGGGATGCGAGGGAGGAGTACGAGGGAAGGGGGAGGGAAGGGGAGGACGGGAGGGAGAGGGGGGTGAGGGAAAACGGAGGGGGAAAGTGGTAGGCAAGGAGGAGGAGGAGCAGACGAGAGCGAGGGGGAGGGGGAGGTTAAGGGAAGGGGGAGAGGGACTAGGTAATGGTAGGGGGAGAGGAGAAGAGAAGGGGCACTGCTGCTTATGGGCCACGTGAAAAACCAGTTGGGGGGCGAATAAGACGTTAGGATACCTGGGGGTGGGGGTGCGGGTCAGGAGGAGGAGGAGGAGGAGGAGGAGGAGGAGGAGGAGGAGGAGGAGGAATAGGAGGGCTGCCTTGTCTATTTGCATAACATATTCACAGGGGCAAGATGGAGGGCAAATGAGGTAAGATGAGGCACAAAGGAGGGAAAAATATGAGAGGGAGATGAGGATGTAGAAAAATAGAAAAAAAGACAAATTTAATATTACCCTGAAACGGAAGGAAATGCTTAAGAAGGCGCGGGAGGTTTTCCCTCAGAAGTATTATCCAGATAATAAAAGATAAAAAAGATTAAAAAAGAAGTATTATCCTGCCAACGAGCGAGGAGAGAGAGAGAGAGAGAGACTCCGCAAAGCATCGGCATCATAAGGCTAACGGCAGTTCCGCTCACTTCGGTAAATTATGAATTGCCTTTTAAAGTCAGTTGGCGCACTCAAAGTCACTTCTAATTTGACTTGAAGTCGTCAGCAGAGTTCTTGTTGATTTACTTATCTATTATTTTTATTAATCTTATTTATTTTTACACCCGAAATTTTGGGTGAAATGTTCCTTAGGGTTACTACATAGACAAAGTCCAAAACCAAAGATAGTAACGACACAAGCATGCACTTTCATATGGGTAAGGTTATTACAGCCATCACGCGCTAATACGTTTATTTATATATATATATATATATATATATATATATATATATATAGATATATAGATATATATATAATATATGCATACCACACACACACACACACACACACACATATATATTATATATATATATATATATATAATATAGATATATAGTATATATATTATATCATATATATATATATATATATATATATATATATATATATATATATATAATATATATATATATATTATACACATACACACAAATATGTCTCACAATTCACCGTATTTAATTCCAGAGTACGTGGGCAAAAATGTAGAAAAAAAACTTGATTAAAATTAGTAATGGTATTATTATTAATCTGGTAAGAAAAAAAAGAACTGCTTTAGTCGCAAATGAAAGGGCAATTCAGGGGTAATAATGTCTAATGACCTACAGTTTTTTTTTTTTTTTTTTTTTTTTTTTACAAGAGCACCATTGATATCCCAAATAAGATCTGATGAGGCTTCTACAAGTAAAATCACACCTTCAAGACCCACCTGGTTATAACTTAACCCTTCATGCGAGTTCCGAGACTCCCCGTCACTCCAAATGCAAACGGGGTCATGTCATACCTTTAATCTGGGTCTACAGGAACGTGACCTATAAATATACCTTTAATCATTCTTGGTTCTCAGCCTGCTCTATTGGGAGTTCACAAGATAATTCCGGTTAATTAAGGTAATCCCAAAGGCAGGAGTCAGATATACATGAACTGCATCAGAAATGATAGCAGTAATTAGCTTGATGAATTAATAAGAGACTTATATCAGTTACGGTAATCCCAAATTTCGCGTGGTCATCATAGACGAACTGCGTAAGAAATGATGAAAGTGTGACCAAGAAACAATAAATAATAGACGCAAAACCAAGGGACCTAAAGTATATATTCCATAATATATTATCATCTCCACGTCAAATGGAACAACTTACACAATACGGACGAGAGAACCTTAATTAGAACCGGAGTAGGTCTAATGCGTCCCTAGTATCTTAAATCCATCACAACAAGCGGCAGCGTTTGGCCTCTTCAGCGTAAAACAAGAGACTTCCGAGTAGTATCCACTTCATTAGCATTACGAGATAATTGGAGGACACCGCAGCGGCAACAGCAGCCGGGGGAGCAGTCCATCGTACCGACCCCCATCTCAGTAGTGGGGAGGGGGGAGGAAGGGGAGGGGGGAGGAGAAGGAAAGGGAGGTCGGGGGGACTTCATCTGACATGACCAATATCGGCAACGATCCGTCCTCCCACTTGCCAATCCTCCGAGAGGCTAATTGGCGATCGTCATAATTAGCAGGAACATCGGCAGAGATCACAACACCTCGTCGTTGTTGGGTCTAACGGCGCGTCTGACGAGTTAAGAGGGGATGGGGATGAAGAGTGAGCTGGGGGAGGGAAGTAAGAGGGGGAAAGGGGGGAGGGGAAGAAGGGATGGAAAGGTTTGGAAACGCAAGAGAAAATGGGTGAAGGAAACGTGAGGGAGAAGAGGAAATGGAACATGAAGATTAACGGTTAACGAGGCAATTCGTTCACTTCTAAATAACGAATGAAGGTGTGAGGGTGAAAATTCCTAACAGTTTATTGAACAAAAATATTTTAATGACTGAAGACTGTAAATCGAAATCTATGGTTTTGTCATGTAACAAGCAATTTCATTATCCTTTTCAACTTTACATAGTACATATGATATGGCACTGTGGTGTAATCTAGCATCCTTACCTATCAACAAAGACAACAATGGTTCAAATTCTGCATATTGATGGTCACGCTCTATTAACGTCCCATCGTGCCCTTGCTAACCTGATTAGTTATGTTCCTGGTATTTAGTGAACTGTGGCGTTCATAATCAGGGTTGAAAAGGCTAAAGAGCAAGCTACTAAATTCCAGAAGACTTGCCACCTGAAAGTTAACACTTTCAGTAGCTATGACTTAAGAATGGGTTACCGTTTTATTCCTCTGCTTGTACTCTGCTAGCTCTATACATATATATTACAAGGATGTGACCCTCTACAACTAACTAACAGATACATAATTCGTTGCTATGATCAATAACAGTGATCATGGAAAATATGTTTAGTTGGAGTTAGAATGTCACATTTTATGTCATTGCCTAATAGGCTCGTGAATCAACACATTCCACAAAAAGTAGCATAAAGTGAGCATGTTTTTTCAGTATGAAGTACACATATCTTTACAAGGTAAAAAAGACCACCCTTTACCCTCCTAATGCACCAAGTTGGATAAATGTTTCTAGATCCACCCTTGTTATTGTGAGAAAAGGGGATTAAACTCACTGTGAGAGCTGGAGATTACTCAGCAAAGAACTACAGCACATCAGGGATAACTCTATTCTTTCTGGCTAATACATTCCAGCCTGAAGGTATGGAATATGCTGTATTAAGGGAAGACAGGGAGCAAGTCCCCCTAGACAATTTGGATCTGGAGTGGAATGTTAGGTTAGGATGATTTTATGAATATTTAACTTTTGTGATTTCCATCCCATCCTGTTAAGTACGACCTGGCACCTTATTAGGTTCACCAAGAGAAGTTACTTTAGGATGCCTTCCTGTAAATACTCTATGACTAGGGGATTCTAGGTCATATTAGGCGAGGGGATCAGGTAGGACCCACAGCCCTAGGTTAGGTTAAGCATGTTTAGGGAAGGTAAGGTAGGGTGTCTCGATGTAATTGGCCTTGTGACATCTTTGCGTAATACTACAAGAATTCATTTCCTACCTAACACCAAATATCAAAAATGGTTAAATCAGTGTCTTTTATAGTTTCTTTTACTGATAAAAATATAAAGGTTTGAATTATTTTATAAATCCAATTGTTTTGAAAGCATCACATTCCAAGTACTTGGCTATTGGCCTGTGATATGTTCTTGTACAGCATGTGTTATTCACATGCAATTGCTGGACCTATTGTTTTTTCTGCTTTATTCTCATTGTTCTCCACCCAATCAAACCTTCATAAGTTCCCCGACTCCCCTCAGTTTTCATAACAGTTTATTCACTTTAAAAGAGGGTCGAGACCTTATGTGATATAATTCATAATATAGACTGTGTAAATGACTATAGCCAACTGGATTTTATGACTCTATAGCCAACTGGATGCAAAGAAATTCCTTCCTCAGATAAAAGGTATAAAAAAAAAAAACTTAGATTGTAAAAAGTATTTCTACAGAAGCAGTCCGCACGGACTGCAAGGAACGTAATCTCGGATACGACATCCACTAGGGATTGGGGCGGCCAATGTATTTCGCCGTGTTTAGTACTGGCCCCAGGGGTATTAATTACAGTCGTCCGAATAAATATTACTTAAAATTCTTGTTCAGTAGGTAAAACTGCATAGAAAAACAGCAACTGCCATAGTCTAGGCCGCCGCGGATAAGTACCCTAGATCTACCATGGTTTGTCTGGGGATGGGACCATTCGACGCGGCCGATTCGCCGCCGACAATTAGCCACCGCCAGTTCGCCTCCGAGACGTTTTGCCGCCGCCTATTCCTCACGGAGGACTATTCGCCGACGCAAATAGGTCGTTTGTTTTCATTGTTTTGATTTATGTTGTTTGGTTGTTAAATGTAATGAATACACTTTTGCACAAAAGGTCGTTTTGTTCAAGTGTTTAAAAAAAAAATCCACATTATTTCTTTACCTAATATTTTTTTCCCAGTCTCCCTTAAGTCTTCAAAATGGAAACAGACATTCTTAGCAAACGTGGAAAAGAGAAGTTTCAGCACGATGGCTTCATATACGTTTTTGACAAATCATCCAAGAGTGATCCAAGCATCAAATTTTGGCGCTGCGAACAAAGGGGGCGATGTAATGGACGGATCCACACCAAGAGTAACACTGTGATAATGAAGATGAATGAACACACCCATTCTGCTTCTGCAGCCAGTATACAAGTTGCCAAAGTGAAAGCAAATTTAAAACGCCGTGCAGAAGAATCACAGGAAGTACCTAGTGTTCTTATAAATGAATGTATAGCTGATGTGCCTTCGTCAGTCCAAGCATCTTTACCAACGTTAAGCAGCATGAAGAAAATAATATGACGAAAAAGGAATGATATTAGCCTAGCGCCAGCAAACCCTACTGATCTTCAGCAGTTGGAGATTCCAATTGCATATAAAATGTATAAACCTGATAACGTAGCAGAAGAAAATTTTCTTTTGGCTGATAGTGGACAAGGAAGTAATCGTATAATCATATTTGGACGGGAATCCTGGAAACATTATTTAGTAGAATCGACGTGGTTTGTGGACGGTACATTCAACGTAGCCCCTATTTTATTCTCTCAGGTATTTTGTATTCTGGCAAAAAAATTTGATGGGGTTCATCCAATTCTGTATATACTTCTAACAAATAAGCAACGTTCAACTTATGTACGTATGTTTGAAAAGGTTAAATCATTAGTACCTAATGTAAGACCGCAGTGTATCCATTGTGACTTTGAACAAGCAGCTATTGGTTCTATGAGAAAATGTTTTCCTGGAGTCAAAATAAGTGTTTTTTTTTTTCATTTGGCACAAAGTATGCATAGACACATAGCTGCAGTTGGAGCAAGTCGTCAATACAACACCGAACCTGATTTTGCTTTAAAAGCCAAAATGATACTTGCTTTTTCTTTTGTGCCACATCGTGACCTTAGCATCTACACAGATGCACTTGCAGACTTTTTGCCTCAAGAACTGTTACCAATATTAGATTGGTTTGAATTTACCTATATTGGTATCTACACTAGGCGCGGCAGTTGCCGAAGGGCACCTTTGTTTCCCCATGATATGTGGTCGCAATATGAGACAACTTTAAATGATGAAGATCGGACAAATAACCACGCAGAAGCAGCTCATCGAAGAATTGCTTTTGAACTCGGAGCTAACCACCCAACCATATGGAAATTCATAGGAACTTTAATGAAATTACAAAAGGAAGAATTTCACATGTAACGCTTATAGCGGGGCGCCCACCACCATTAAAGCTAAAAAAATATCGAAACGCAGACGAAAGAATAAAAAAAATTGTTCTCGAATACAACGGTGAAAGAGACTCTTTGGAATATCTCAGAGGAATAGCCCATAACTATCAAATGAACTAAAGTTTTTATTCTTTATTATTGTTTATTTTTTATCATTTTTAGAATTAGTTTTTGGTGTAAACCAATAAAATTTATTACAATGTTGGAATATCTTGAATGATTTTGAAAATTGTTTCCTAAACCAATAAAATGATTTTTTTAACATCTTTATTTTGTTAATTTGCACCTTGTAGTAGTAAAAATAAAATTGACTAAAAAAATTAAAAGTTGTAGAGGGAAAAAACCCAATACACACTGTATTTATATTTCTGGTGGCGAAATGACCCAAGTGGCCAAAAGCTGGTGGCGAACTGGCGGTGGCGAACTGGCGGTGGTTAACTGTCGGCGGCGAATCGTCACCAACCCGGTTTGTCTATATCAAGTTAGGGATGGCTAGGCTTGGATGCATATCTGTAACAGCCCATGCTACATTTTCATGTTTTACAAATTTTTAGGTAACCGTTATTTCTTTATGAATTAAGAATTTTTTGACTGATGATTAGGTATGATTTTATGTATTTCCCACCATTCTGACAGATACTTTGCCCTAGATTTTGGTTTGACCTCCCCCAAAAATCCAGTACTAATGGTTTGAAATGCATTAAACACAAGGATAACTATTTGGAAAAACATATATATAAATTATGGTTCGTGGATTTGGGATGAAATTAAAGTATTAACGTATTAGCCTCCCGTGCCTACTTCAATCACGCTGGTGCTACCATCCCCGAACATGGCTACCACGGAATACACAGCCACATGACACCAAGGAATTGAGGCGATATCCGTACGTCAAACCACCGATCTTTATCATCACGAGCAACCAAAATCATTCAATATAGAAAAAAAAGTTACTACAACTGGCTCACGCATGGCAAAGGTGCCTAGGCCTATATGAAAGGTAACGCAGATGACGGGCATCACGACTAGTGCCTAAAGATTCATATCGGAAATTCCTGGCCACTTACCCATAGCCTCTATGTTCCACGAAGACTGTCACATATATTATGATACACTAGTCACTTTATAAGCAAAAGGGGCACTTCGAGAATCTCGTGGACTGGTTTACTAATCCAATTGGTTCCAATATTCCAGCAAGTCTGCGCTCTCTCTCTGTCTCTAATTTCTATAGCTATAGTTCTAGTCAACAAAGGCTTTTAAAAACTACGTCTCGTTCGTTGTAGAAAAAAAAAATACATTCCTCACCCAAATCATAAGCAGAGGAAGACTTCATTAATTTTAATATTGAAAAAAAAAATGTAGGTACTATTACATAAGTATAATCATTAGACGTTTCTGATTTACGATTTAATATTGAAAATTCCATTAACAATTTGAACGTAGATGATTAACGCTAATAATAATATACTAAATATAGCCTTAGGCTTATCGTATCTAAGCTTTAAGCAACAGACACTATAGGAATTGACCAACTTAAGTTATTTTTTTTAAAATATAGCTTTATCCTTCGGGATTAAAATACGTCCATCTGCTTTAAGTAACAAACACTATAGGAGTCGACCAACTTAAGTATTTTTTTTAAAACTATAATTTTATTCTTTGGGATTAAAATATGTCCATCTGCTTTAAGTAATAAACATATGTTTAGAAAAAGGAATTAATATGCGTCCATCTTAGCATTATGGAACTACGCAACTTTCCCGTTAGAAATATGTTTAAAGACAATTTACATAAAAAAAAGGAAACTTGAACTGATATGCGTCCATCTTAGCCTTGTGGAACTACGTAACTTTCCTGTTAGAAATATGTTTCGAGATAATTTACATAAAAAAAAAAAGAATAAAAATGGGAAAACTTATATCCCTCACCTGAAGGTTGCCTTGTTGATACCAGCTGATGACCGGCGGCGGGTTCGAATCGACGTCACACTCCAAGCGGGCCTTCTTGCCCGTCTCGGCGGCCACGTCCGCCGGAGGGGAGCGGAAGAGCGGACCGTACATCACCTGTATGCTGATGCTCTTTTTCGAAGTGCCCACGCTGTTCGATACCTGATGAATAAATTGAAATAAATAATAATGATTATAAAAATGGAGAGACGTGCAAAACTTGAACGATCAATTTGCAACTTTAAATGGTTCCATTCTCAAGTTTCAGCAGACTTGCCTGAGGAGTAATTACGGGTTTTATTATCCTTTCTTTGGGGATGGGGGTGTGGGGGGGGGGGGGGAGAAACCTACCGTCCTCTCTCCCCCCAACCCAAAAGGCCGTGACCTTTTTTTTGGCAACGTCGCATAATTCACTTAGGAAAGATTCGGAAAGGTTAGGTCCGGGTGATCTCAACTTTTTTGCGGGACCCTGGGCGAGGGGGTGAGGAGGAGGAGGCGGGGGGGGGGGGGGGGGGCGTGTATGCGGTTAGTTTCCGAGGATGACCTTACACGAGTTTTACACAGTTTTAAGTGGGTGGTGTCTGGGGTTTATCGCTGGGAAGGGTGGGGGAGGGGGAGTACCGAGAAAGGAAAGGAAAGGGGGTGGGGGAAAGGCGTTGCAATCTTCATTGCTTTTATGACATAGATAACTAATGATTAAAAGAAGTTAATACAAGAGGCATATAATAATGGAAAACCAATAAATATATATTTATTTATTTACTTATTTGTTTGTTTTCATTCGTTTCTAGTTTTGTGCCGATTTTATTTTCTGTTTTTAGTTTTGGTTCTATAATTCTATAGATTTTCTGGTTGTGGCAATTTTTCATTTATTTATCTACCAATACTTTAATGAAGACATATTGTAAAATATTTAACAATAAAAATATTACTTAAAATTTTCATAAAAAATACTTTCCATTTTTAAAACATAAAAATATATATTAGTAATTAATTAATAAAGCTATTGCAAAATAAATAAATCAATGAAATTACCACCAAAAAAACACACACAAGAAAAACAAAAGGAAAAAATTTAATAAATAATAAATATATCAAAATCAACTATAAAAAAACAAAACAAACTCTTCAGGCCGTGTCCTTCCCGTAAATGGCCATTCCAATTCTTGACAAAATAACAAAGTTTTTACTTCTCTGAGAAGTCAAACACCTAATCAAAGCTTAATAGAACAGTGTAGATAATACTTTCACGCCAAAGTTTCTCAGCTGACAAAAAATTGCAAGTCATTAAAGTATTCGGCATTTTTTTTAGGAAGAGATCTAATTGGGTGAAACATCCAACGCTACTGAAAGAGAGAGGAGAGAGAGAGAGAGAGAGAGAGAGAGAGAGAGAGCTTTAAGATAATTAGCAATGTCATATGACCTATGTCATCATCTTATAGTTTCACTGGCTAATGTAACATGCATGGGAATCTAGCATTATATATATATATATATATATATATATATATATATATATATATATATATATATATATATAATATCTAACTCTCATCGGGATCGAACCTAGGTCTTTCAATTGAAAGATGAGAACCTGGGTTCGATCCTGATGTGAGTCAGAAATAAGTATATATATATATATATATATATATATATATCATATATATATATATATATATATATATATATATATATAAAGAATGCTAGATTCCCATGCAAGTTACACACACACACCACACACACACACACACACACACACACATATATATATATATATATATATATATATTATATATAATATATATATATATATAAATATGAGGAGAGGAGAGAGAGAGAGAGAGAGAGAGAGAGAGAGGCATAAGTTAACCTCATGCCATAACAAACGAGTCAGCAAAAAAAGGTAATTAACCCAAGGTAAAAAAAGAGAGAGAGAGAGAGAGAGAGAGAGAGAGAGAGAGAGAGAGAGAGAGAGAGAGAGCCACACCGATAAAGAAAGGGTGACGAAAAGGTTAATATTATATAAAAAAAGAGGTAATAAACATGAAGAAGGAGGAAGGAGGAGTAGAAAACGGAACACGAAAAAAAAAAACAGAATAAGAGGTAATTGTGAAGAGATAAAATAAGAGAAAAGGGGAAAAATAAAGAACAGCGTGATAATTAGCAATATTTATCGAGGGGATTTACGACTAAAAATGAGAAAGTTCTGAACGAAATGGATGGTAATGGCCGGGAAACAAAATGACACACACACGCACACACACAAAGATAAAAGTGAGGAAGAGAAAAAAAAGAGTAATGAATGACTGCGCTATGCAAATAATGCGAAAATGTCGGATGGAAAGAATAAATAAAGAAAGGATAACGGTACAATCGCGTTAGTTAATATTACCATTGCTAAATACAAGAGGCGAAGGAATAGTTTGTTATTTTATCGACAAAAAATATACAATTATTAGTACAAATTTGTCCACAAAAGACATAATACAAAATACAGAAGGATACATAGAACTCATTTCTGTAAGTTAGGGAAAAAAAACTAGTTGTTTTATATAGTTAAGAATCCATGCGCTAGGAAGTTAAAGTTACAGCAAACAAGGCGTGATCCGACCTCCAGCTAACACGGGACTCGTGCAGGATTTTCCTGTCACGCATAAGTTATAAACATTATATACCTAACTTAACGTAAATTGAAACGTGCTAAAATCTACGGTCACATAGACCCTTGTTTCACCAACGAAAATGATAATAAATAGGCTATATTTTATTATAAATTATTGTTCTAAGCTGTTTAACATGCACTTTATTTATTTTTTTACATTTTCATTCTAATAAATCAGTCATAAATATCACATCCTAAAATTCCTGTATCTTTAACTCAACACAGAACACCTTTTTCAAACCTCTTTAGGCTTTTCCATAGGGCTTTCCTACCCTTCCCCCCCAACCCAACAACCCAACAACAGCAAGAACAACCGCAACGAGAATAAAAACAACAACAACAACAACAAACCAATTTGTAGGCTTACTCCCCGAGTAAGCGACAATAACTGATGATATCATTTCAAGAAGAAGATAATTATATGACAATGAGGAATCCATATTTCAATTTACATGTGAATATGAAATGTTAAGGAACCTTTCTACTTTATTATTATTATTATTATTATATCATTATATATATATATATATTTTTTTTTTTCTTTTTTTTCTGTGGATTGGAATTTAGGCCAAAAGCCAAGCGCTGGGACCTATGAGGTCGTTCAAAGAGGGAATTTGATAATTGAAAGGCTTGAAAGGAAGAAAACCTCGCATGCTGCACTATGAAACAACTGTTAAAAGTAAGATGGAAGAAAGAGAATATAAGCAGAGGTACAGTAAAGGGAATGAAAGGTTGCTGCAGCTAGGGGACGAAGGCACGCTGCAAAGCCCCTTAAGGAATGCCTACAGTGCACCGCAAGATGTGCACTGACGGCACTATACAACAATGGAGGGATACTGATACTGAAGAATTTATTCTTTAATATGCAAATAAAAATAAATTGTTAAGGGACTTTTCATCTTTATTTATTTATTTATTAATTAATTTATTTATTTACTTATTTATTTATCTATTTATTTATTTATTTTTGAATGAGGGTCATAGGAGTCTTTTTTATTTTTACAAGCATATCAAAGACTGAGTAAATGTTATGCTTAGTCCGAATAGTCAGGCAAATGACCCAAAAAATAAGTTAGGTTTTATAACTGGACCAACTAATACCTTTAACATTTACAAAATCTCAGTCTCTCTTCACCACATCATTCTAATTTTGAAAATCGATCCGGCAAAAAAAAAAAGAAAAAAGAAATCGAACTTCCATCATTTCACGCATAAAAAAAAAATCAGGCAAAAAAAACAAAAAAAAAACTTGTTTAATTTGCGTTTACATCATTAATCTGAAAACTCATTCCGGTTTTGAAGGGTTCATTCTGGCCCTGAGTTGTGGGAAGGGGGGGGGGGGGGGGGGGGGGGGGGGGGGGGGGGGGGGGGGGGGGGGGGGGGGGGGGGGGGGGGGGGGGGGGGTGGGGGGGGGGGGGGGGGGGGGGGGGGGGGGGATGGGGGTAGTATGAATTTCGAAGGCTTCTTCAATTTTTTTTTTTTTTGGTTGATAACTATTGTACATACTTATGTGACCTATCGTAGTAAATACACCAATGCGTGTATACATACATACGCGCTCACATACACACTATGTATATATATATATATATATATATATATATATATATATATATATATATATATATATATTAATAACACAGTGCTGTTTTTCTCAGTTACATATTGAAGAATATACAGTACTTAACTATAATGTATTTGCATAATTTAACGAACACATTCAATTTCCTAATTAAGTACATTACTGTGCATCTTTATATATATATATTATATGTATATATATATATATATATATATATATATATATATATATATATATAGTATATATATATTAGATGCTCCTCTTGGTGAGTCAGTTACCGAACTTCATACAAACTTCATTTATTACTTACAATGAAGTTTAACTTATATACTTCAATCTCAACACGATTTTTATATCTACTCTCTCAATCTCTCCTCTCTCTCCTCTCTCTCTCTACTCTCCTCTCTCTCTCTCTCTCGTTTTCAAGCTCCTCAATTATTGACGCGAAACATAACAAGCAGAATCGCTTGCAATAAATGAATTAGTAAGTAGGTGCAACATTTGAGAACAAAAGCATTGCTTTTGAATATTAAAAGCGTAATAATATTCTGTAAACTATCAATAATTTATCGTCACTAACATGATAGGGATCAGTAAAACTATAATAGAGGTCTAAATTGCATATTCTAGATGCTCTATGTTTCGCTGAGAGAGAGAGAGAGAGAGAGAGAGAGAGAGAGAGAGAGAGAGAGAGAGAGAGGGGGGGGGAGTGGAGTCAAGAGAGAGAGAGAGAGAGAGGGAGAGTGGAGTAACGAAGAGAGAGAGAGAGAGAGAGAGAAAGGGGAGTGGAGTAGAGAGAGAGAGAAAGGGGAGTGGAGTAGAGAGAGAGAGAGAGAGAGAGAGAGAGAGAGAGGAGAGAGAGAGGAATCAAGAGAGAGAGAGAGAGAGAGAGTGAGGGAAATGAGTCGGGGAGAGAGAGAGAGATGAGAGAGAGAGAGAGAGAGAGAGAGAGAGAGAGAACGGGCAGTGGAGTCGGAGTAGAGAGAGAGTGAAAAGGGGAAGTGGAGTCGGAGTAGAGAGAGAGAGAGAGAGAGAGAGAGAGAGAGAGAGAGAGAGAGAGAAGGGGAAGGAGTGGAGGTAGAGAGAGAGAGAGAGAGAGAGAGAGAGAGAGAGAGAGAGAGAGAGAATCAATCGTTAATTTACGTCACTATTTCTAAATTCCAAATAAAAATAAAATTTTTACCCAATATTTTTCCATTTACGATTCCTCGGATGGTAAAATAGGATACAACAAACCAAGGTTCCGATTTGAAGTTTAAAGGATCAATGATGCAGATGATTTCGTCAATGGAACTTCAACCGAAGGATACGGCATCCTAATGGAATAAGACTTACGCTAAGGAACCTACTTCAAAGGATACGGAATCCTAGAGGAACAGGCTTTGGCTAAGGAGCTTACTTCTAAGGATACGTCGTCTTGGTGGAACAAAATTAGGCTAAGGAACTTCGCTCAAAAGGATACGGCGCCCTAGCGGAACGGACTTAGGCTACGGAACTTAATTCGTAGGATGAGTCTAGGTGTAACGCTCTCAACCAAAACGTGGAACTCACCAACGTAGGACACGATGTTCTAGTGGAACGGGAACTCACTATGGAACGAATCAGCGTCTAAATGGAACGAAATATCAAAAGCGAAACCTATTACTTTACAGGATACACTATCTACGTGGAACATTACCTCGCAGGATATGGTGTCCTGGTGGAACGTTCGAGAAACGTTCCGCAGCGTGAGGGATCTGGAACTCTCGTTCCTTAACTGGTGGGTGTTGCGAAACCACCTGGAAGAGAGAACAAGAAAATTTAAGTCACTGTTAATGTATAATTAGATTAAAGAAAACGGGAACAACAGAAAATGGGAAGTAAGGCTGGAGGAGAAAGGTTCTTTGTGAAACTTTCTAATGTCTGAAAGTTGATCGAACGACCAACGAAGCTGAAATTCGAGGTGTTGAAGTGCTTTCTGAAAGTGAACTGAGAAAATAAACATAAAATGATGAAGAAAAGAAAAAAAAACTGTCACTTTTGAAAGTCGATCACATAAAGAAAAAGGAAGTTGAAGTGGATGGAGAAAATTAAAACAAAATTATATAAAATCATTTATAAAAAAACTTTTACATTCCAAAGCGGATCGCATAAAGAAAGCTGAAAGTTCGAGATGTTGAAATGCCGTCAGAAAGTACAGGGAGGTAATAAAAAATATATATATATCAAAATACTAGTTAAAAAGAATAACAAAAACTTACACTTTGGAAAGTGGATCACACAAACCAGGATGTTGAAAGTTTGATGTGACGAAAAGTTCAGAAGACGTCGTAAAAGACAGTACAAGGAAGTAATAATTTTATGAGCATAATCATTAAGTATTATGTTTGAAAAAAAATCACTATTCGAGAAATCTTGAACTGCTGAAAACTTTAAAGAAATAAAAAAAGAGGAAAACAAATATTCTAAAGCAGAATGATTTTACAATATGCAAGAATGTCGATCAAACCGGAATAAACGACGTAATTCTGAAGAAATCAAAAGGCCAAAAAATGTCTAAAAAATAGAAAAAGAAGAATAATAAAAAATAACGTACAAGAAAACTACAAAAAATAGATGACGCTGAAAACATTTTATGTTGGAAGTAGCTAGAAAAAATGATTAAGCTGGAATTTTTAGGAATTTACATAAAGCTAAGAAAGGTTATGAGGACCACAATAAGAGAATGGAAAATAAAACAGATCGAATGTCACAATAAAATAAAATACCTGATTTTAACGTGAGTGAAAATAAGAGACAGCGATCCGATAGTTTACAGTTTAAAATACCGAATAACTAAAAGAAATCGCCAACAAAGACTAAAAACGAAAAGAAAAACTTAGAAAAAAGATTTTAATATAAAAACTAAAATAAAGACGTTCTACAGACGAACGAGTCGAGATCAAAAGTGGTTGATTATAAGTTACTTAATTGTAGAAGATATTAAAGAAACAATTAGAGGAAATGTTACGAGTTTTAAAGGCAGCATTCTCATGAGTCGAAGCGAAACAATACGAGAGTAAATGGAAAAGGATACAAAACTAAATTAAAAAACAAATCAGTTAAGAAAGACACAGAATACTTTACCATAAATGTGCCGGAATGAGAACACAAAAACTCCTATATTATTATTATTATTATTATTATTATTATTATTATTATTATTATTATTATTATTATTATTATTATTATTATTATTATTATATGAAACATATGCATATGGTACTAACCCACATGGGCCACTGACTTGAAATTCAAGCTTCCAAAGAATATGGCGTTCATATAGATATGTATGTATGTATGTGTATGTATGCATGTATGTATGTATGTATATATATATACATACATACATATATATATATATATATGTATATATATATAGGTATATATATACATATATATATATATATATATATATATATATATATATATATATATATATATATGTATATATATATATATATATATATATATATATATATATATATATATATATATATATATATATGTTCATTAGGAAGAAGCAAGAGGAAGTAAAGGGAAATACGGAAAGATATATAAAAAATAGATAGAAAAAAATGTATTCAAAATTCAAGAAGATTAAAATAAAGGTAAAACGCAGCATGGAAGACATTAAAAAATTACGATTGAAACGAAAAGATTTCATGTTAAACAGGAGAAAAGGACTAAGGAAAATCGCTGTTTACCACAACAGAACAAATATTTTGCTTAGAAGGCACAAAAGCGTCTTGGCTTAAATGCGAGGTGCGGAGGTGATGAACGCACCAGGTTAAAGACAGTGTAAAGGGCAAAGAGTTTTAATTGTGGATATTGATACCTGCATCAATATATAACTTATATATTATACGATCATATACATATATGAGTATTACATATATCAAAATATATTAATATATTATTATAAAATATACTATATATATATATAACCTATATACTAGATATAATAGATATTAGACATAGATAGATAGATTAGATAGGGGGGGGAATAGATATACATAATACATAGATAGATATACAAAAATATATATTGTATATTGTATGGTATTAATAATATAAATAAAATATATGTATATATGTGATTTATATATATACATATATAAGTGTGTATGTGTATATATAGATAGATAGATAGATATACATATGCATAGATTAGATATACAAATATATATGTATATGTATGTATTATATATAAATATATATGTATATATGTAATGTATATATATACATATATATATATGGGGATACAATCCACAATGAAGTAAAATCCTCTTGTAGAATAAAATATATATTCTTGTACAAGATTAAAGCTTTCGACCATCAACTGTGGTCTTGTTCACTAAAATGTGATATGCACCTCAAGGAACTAACAAGTAAGAGCACAAACATTTGAAAAAACAACGGTTAGGTAACAAGCTAGTTCATATTATGAATGATCAGGCGGTTGAGCCCTCGTTCTTTCCAGCAATTCGTCTAGATCTTCGTGGGGGAATGTTTCTATTGTCAACTGCTTGTTCTATGGTGGTTGGGTGGTTTGTTGGAGAAATGACCTGAGTGGAGTAAACAGGAGAGGAAGCAGCATCGTTATTGGCACAAAATATTTCTAAAGTTTGAAATTTTCCCTTTCCTCCATATCCCCCCCCCCCCCCCCCTCCCCCCCCCCCCCCCCCCCCCCCCCTTCACAAATAGCTGTAGTTTCTGTAATGCCAGTATTTCCCCTGCAGAAAGGTCCTCGTTTAATGAAATTAACGCCCCTTCTACTCGTCTCAAAGTCCTGTCGTTACAAGCAAAAACAACCTTTGTACCTTTAAAATTTATTGCGTGGGTTTTTCTCCCATGTATGTTGCGCAATTGCACTGTATGAACTTCCCCTTCTGCAAGCAGCAACGTGTTCTTCCCTTCTCTTATCAATAGGAACGTACGCGTTCTTTCCCCACGTAACATTCATTACAATCACTACAAGGTATTACATATACTCCTACATTCTCTCTATTACCCGGGTTATTTTTAATGAGTTTCTTCTTGATTGTACTGTTGTACTGAAAAACTACGTTGAAGCCGTTCTTTTCCTTTAAGCTGCCTAGAAAATTTATTAAGTTCTCTATTATAAGGAAGAGCAAGAGATGCCTTAAAATCTGCCTTTTCAGTTACATCATGAGTAAAACATCGATCTAGCTTAGATAGAGACTGTAGTATAAAAAACTTTGGGTAACACAGTTTAGTAAAACTATCTACCAAGAAATTTATTTCGGCGTCAATGAACTGGGGATCACATATTCGGTATGCTCGAAAAAAACAAATTGGTTAAAACGTTGTGCTTTACTTTAGGTTCATGATATGAAAAGTAATGAATATAGGTGTTTGTGTGGGTGTTCTTCCTATACACCTATATTCATTACTTTTCATTGATCCATGAACACTAAAGTGAAAGCACAACGTTTTAACCAATTTATTTTTTCGAGCATACCGAATATGTTGATCCCCAGTTCATTGACGCCGAAATAAATTTCTTGGTAGATAGTTTTACTAAACTGTGTTACCCAAAGTTTTTTATACTACAGTCTCTATCTAAAGCTAGATCGATGTTTTACGCCCCTCATGATGTAACTGAAAAGGCAGATTTTAAGGCATCTCTTGCTCTTCCTTATAATAGAGAACTTAATAAATTTTCTAGGCAGCTTAAAGGAAAAAAGAACGGCTCAACGTAGTTTTTCAGTACAACAGTACAATCAAGAAGAAACTCATTAAAAATAACCCTGGGTAATAGAGAGAATGTAGGAGATATGTAATACCTTGGAGTGATTATAATGAATGTTACGTGTGGGAGAAAGCGGACGTTCCATTGATAAGAGAAGGGAAGAACACGTTGCTGCTTGCAGAAGGGGAAGTTCATACAGTACAATTGCGCAACATACATGGGAGAAAAACCACGCAATAAATTTTAAAGGTACAAAGGTTGTTTTTGCTTGTAACGACAGGACTTTGAGACGAGTAGTAGAAGGGGCGTTAATTTCATTAAACGAGACCTTTGCAGGAAATACTGGGCCATTTACAGAAAATACAGCTATTTGAACAAGAGATATGTAGGAAAGGGAAAATTTCAAACTTTAGAAATATTTGTGCCAATAACGATGCTGCTTCCTCTCCTGTTTACTCCACTTAGGTCATTTCTCCAACAAACCACCCAACCACCATAGAACAAGCAGTTGACAATAGAAACATTCCCCCACGAAGATCTAGACGAATTCTGGAAAGAACGAGGGCTCAACCGCCTGATCATTCATAATATGAACTAGCTTGTTACCTAACCGTTTTGTTTTTTCAAATGTTTGTGCTCTTACTTGTTAGTTCCTTGAGGTGACATATCACATTTTAGTGAACAAGACACAGTTGATGGTCGAAAGCTTTAATCTTGTACAAGATATATTTTATTCTACAAGAGGATTTACTTCATTGTGGATTGTATCCCCATTTACTTAGAGGTACGACATAGTACCTGGCTTCTGCATATATATATATAAATATATATATATATATGATATATGTATATATACATATATATATATATAGATAGATAAATAGATAGATATACATAATACATAATAGATATACAAATATATATGTATGTGTATGTATTATATATAAATATATATTTATATGTATGTATATATATGCATATATATGTGTGTGTATGTATGTTTATATATCACCTATACAAACACACACACACACCCCACAAATAATATATTTTATATATATATATATATATATATACTTATAGAATTTATATATATACACACACACACACCCACACACCAGCTAATTATTAATAATATCTATATATATATAATATATAACAAGACACAGCTATTGACGAACGAGAGAGAGAGAGAGAAGAGGAGAGAGAGAGAGAGAGAGAGAGATGACTCTCACGACAAATAATAATAAAAAAAGAGCATTACCTGTACGTCAGCTTATTAGGATTAGCGTGCGCTGAACAGGAGAAGGACACCCCGTCCCCCTCCAGGAGCGCTTTGGGTCGAGACTGGAGTTTGACCTCTGGAGGGAAGAGCACTTGTAGGTGGACTTTGCTGGAAAGACACGAGAGAGGCCAATGAATTGGAACTCATTTGAATGCGAAGAAACAAAAAGAAAAGTATATACCTTAGTTTAACCAGACCACTGAGCTGATTAACAGCTCTCCCAGGGCTTGCCCCCGAAGGATTAGATTTGTTTTACGTGGCTAGGAACCAATTGATTACTTAGCAACGGGACCTACAGCTTATTATTATGGAATCCGAACCACATTATATCGAGAAATGAATTTCTAATCACCAGAAATAAATGCCTCTTGGTCCGCGAATTCGGGTAAGTGCAAAGAGGCGAACGAACAAAAAAAACAAAAAAAAAACCAAAAAAAAAAAAAAAAAAAAAAAAAAACATGCACACGTGAATGATGATAGTATGAAGGGAAGTAAGAGAATCATAAATATACTTACGATATATATATATATATATATATATATATATATATATATATATATATATATATATATATATAACAATTACAAAAAGCCTATTTAACAAAGAAGAATTAATTATATACTATATATAATATATATATATATATATATATATATATATATATATATATATATATATATATATATATACATATATATATATATGGGGATACAGTCCACAATGACGTAAAATCCTCTTGTAGTTTAAAATATATATTTCTTGTACAGGATTAAAGCTTTCGATCATCAACTGTACAAGAAATATATATTTTAAACTGCAAGAGGATTTTACGTCATTGTGGATTGTATCCCCATTTACTTAGAGGTACGACATAGTACCTTGCGCTTCATGCATATATATATATATATATATATATATATATATATATATATATATATATATATATATATATATATATATATATATATATATATATATATATAGATATATATATCCAACACAGCTAATGGAACTTACAAGACCTTGAGAATACCAGTAGATAGAAGAAGTTAACAAGAACGCAAATTGTTCTGAATAACCAACATAAAAATGATCGAATAATAATTCGCCTGTTAAACAGTCCGGCTATTCCATTGTAATGCCTAATCACGATTGGATTACTGAAATCAAACCAATCAGTAGTGTCATTATCAGGTGAATCATTAGAGGGTGGAGGAGGGGTGGTGGGTTGGTGGGGTGGGTGAGGTTGGGGACGGGGGTTTGATATGCAGAATCGAATTTCAGCATCCATAATTAAATTCTACATTGTTAAAGCAAAAATATTGAGCCCAGTTACCCACATTAGGGATCTTTTTTTTTTGTTTTTTTTTTTTACGATTTCCAAAATCCAAATTAAATATGGATTGTCCAGCATGGATCATTTCTCCATAATTAGATTTTTTTTTGTCAAATAAAAATCATTAAATACATCGTAACCTATATTAGCAAAGATGCCATGGGTGATTTGTTTTTCGAAATTGTTCTATACACAATTCAAACAGGGTTAAAACCATGTCACAGTTCCGCAATATTGCCATTTACTTACTAGAAAAGTTTTAAACGATGTCACATTTCCGCACTAAGTCTATTTACTTACAGGAAAAGTATTAAACGATGCCACATTTCCGCACGGATGCTTTTACTTACTGGGAACTTATTAAGTGATTCCACAATTCCGCACTAAAGCTATTTACTTTACAAATAAAGTATTAAAAGATGACACATTCCCGCACTGATGTCATTTACTTATAGCAAAAAAACCCAATAGCCATTTTAAATAAAATGATAATTACTCAACAATTTCTAATGCTAAACTGACGTCAGTAATTTAATTGTTAATTTACTATCCTCTTTTTAAACATGTTCCATCTACCGCATTTTATAATTTCTTTATTAATTGCAATTTCATTTTTGCAATTTAGTTCTCGAGAATATTTCATCTTCTCATTTAATCATGTTTCCACTCACTTCATCAATGTTATTTTCATATTCTAATTTCTTTTATCCGTTTTTCCTCTTTTCATTAAATAACCTCAATATTTTGTTTAATGGTAACCTAAAACATCTATCCTCATCAAAATTAAATATTGTTTTTGCACATCGAAAATAAATAATTTTTTTTATCCGTATTTCTTTTTTAAATTAAATACCTTCAATATTTTATTAAATGGATACCTACCTATAACAGCTTTCCTTATCACAATTAAATATAATTTTGCATAGTGAAAATTAAAAATAATAAACTAAATTATATTAAAGTTAATTAAATATTATTTTATTTAACGATAACCTATAACAGCTTTCCTTATCACAATTAAATATAATTTTTGCATAGTGAAAATTAAAAAAATAATAAACTAAATTAAATTAAAGTTAATTAAATATAATTTTATTTAACGATAACCTATAACAGTTTTCCTTATCACAATTAAATATAATTTTTGCATAGTGAAAATTTAAAAAATTAAACTAAATTAAATTAAAGTTAATTAAATATTATTTTATTTAACGATAACCTATAACAGCTTTCCTTATCACAATTAAATATAATTTTGCATAGTGAAAATTAAAAACTTAAAACTAAATTAAAAAATTAAAGTTAATTAAATATTAATTTTCTTTAACGATAAAATATAACAGCTTTCCTTATCACATTTAAATATATAATTTTTGTTTAGTGAAAATTAAAATATTAAAACTAAATTAAATTAAAGTTAATTAAATATTATTTTATTTAACGATAACCTATAACAGCTTTCCTTATCACAATTAAACATAATTTTTGCATAGTGAAAATTAAAAAAACTAAACTAAATCAAATCAAATAAAATAAAATATTATTTCTCTTGGCAAAATCAAAGCCAAGAGAAGATTAAATCTAGAATTTGCTTCCTCAATTTCCTAAAGATTAAGTGGTTGGGCGGTCTTCGGCTGAATGCATAAAATCCAACCTTTCATATTCATTAAAGTCCCTCACTGATGCTTACTGATGAGAGAGAGAGAGAGAGAGAGAGAGAGGAGAGAGAGAGAGAGAGAGAGAGAGAATGTACCATAAAGAAAAGTTTGACTGAGAGAGACAGAGAGAATAAAAAAAACAGTAGTTATCGTAAAGATGAATTTGAAAGAGAGAGAGAGAGAGAGAGAGAGAGAGAGAGAGAGAGATGAGAGAGAGAGAACGAGAAGTATGTACCATGAGGAAAAATTTGAGCAAGGGAGAGAAAGGATCAGAAAAAGCGGTGCACTAACAATGACAGAGAGAGAGAGAGAGAGAGAGAGAGAGAGAGAGAGAGAGAGAGAGAGAGAGAGAGAGTAAAAATACGCACCATAAAGATGAGTTTGAGATAGGGAGACAGAGAATCAGAAAAAAAGGTACGCTAAAGGTCTAATTCAGAGAGAGAGAGAGAGAGAGAGAGAGAGAGTATGTACCATAAGGAAAATTTGAGCGAGGGAGAGAAAGGATCAGAAAAAGAGGTGCACTAAAGATGAGAGAGAGAGAGAGAGAGAGAGAGAGAACATTCCCCTGAAATACTCACAAAACAAAAGAACAATTCACATGAGTAAAATCATTATAAAACAAGAGAAAGACTTCGAAATGAAAGGATAAAAAATGGACCCAAAATAGGGGAGAGGACCTTTCACAAACATGTCTAACGATTTCGTTAGTTTTCAAGCCCCTTGCTTTCTTTGCCAAACTCACTATAAAGTCTCACTATCTCTTTGTAACCTGATCGGCGTCATTACAGCAATTTTTCACTGTAAAGTTCTGTATTAGTTTCAGAATTTTCTTCCTCTATCAAGAAAAATCTTTATATACTTTCACTAGAATTTCTAATATGCTCCACTATGTTTCATATCCTACACAGTGAATTGTGTACTTGATAGTTATTAGCCTGCAGTGGTAACAAATCAGTCTGCACTCCTTTGCTCTTTCATATTATTTAATACACTCCCTCACTTTCCTTCCCTGAACTTCTGAACGACTGACTGAATTTCGTGCAAATTGGGCCTAAGTGACTTCTGGCTGGGGAATCAATCAATCAAGCAGGTTTCATGCATAAATTTACGAATGTTTGCTAGAAGATTACATGCATTCCATCCCATTCAAACTGAGCTACTTTTCGGCCCTGTCAAAATGCTTGAATTTTGTTCAAATCAAGCTTATCAACTTTCACTATCAAGTAAATTATTCTAACAAGACACCTAGAGGTGACTGACATTTTGGTTCTAATTCCCCAATATTGTGAACTATTACGAAAAAATCTGGAACTATTATTATTATGTCAGTAGATGAAACCTTTTCACGTGGAACAAGCACACCAAAGGGGCTACTGACTTGGAACTCAAGCTTCCAAAGAATATTGGTTTCAACCTCCCACCGCAGGACCCGACACTGCAGTAGTAACTGATCATGATACAGTCAGAGATTTTTCATCGCCTGGGGGAGACGCGAACCCGCGACATCTGAGCGACATCCCACGACTCTAACCCTTATACAAGTGAACCATTGTCTAGGAATACCTCGCTAAGATATTCTTGTATATCAAGAGCAGTGGTTTTCAACCTTTATATGACCACGCCCCCTCTAAGAGTCGGTCCTTCGCTCCACGCCCCCCTTGCATCTGTGAGTAAAATTCCCTCTCAGACTTGAGAACTAAAAACAATGAAAGAAAAACGTCGAGAGAGAAGGAGAAGAGGACGAGAGACGAAAGGAGGGAGAGAGAGAGAGAGAGAAAGTGAAGGGGTTTCGAGGGATAGGAAGGGAGGTCAATAATTACAAAACATAGTCAGCCCAACGAGTCTAATTAGAGTAGTAGACTATAGGAAAGTAACGTTATAAGGCGATACTTTTGCATTTTTTCAAAAACACTTCTGAATATTAGTTCCTCACCCTTGTTAAGAGAATAACGAATATAATTAGAGAATTTTTACATTTTTCGCTAGGGCTCTCGCCTCCCCTGGACATTGCTGACGCCCCCAGGTTGAGAACCACTGATCTAGAGCCACAAGTACTCAGGAATCTACTCGATATTGAAAACATTATAAGAGCATTGGACTTCTAAAAGATAACATGATCTCAAATACGGACATTCGACATCGAAGGTTGTATTGTCGTGAATACATAAATTATTCAAATTTACGTACAAGCAAATCAAAACCTAAACTAAACTAAATTTACAATCCAAGAATTTACCCGGCCATCGACATCGAAGGTTGTATCGTCGTGCATACATAAATTATTCAGATTTACAAGCAAATAAAATACCTTGCAAAACTAATTCAGAGATTGACGAGCCAAGAACTTACCCGGCCAGCGGAGAGGTGAGGGCTTGGTTGGAGGTAAGGCAGGTGAGGGTAGAATTGTGATGTGACCTCCGAGGGGTGAAGGTCAGGTGTGACGTCACCGTCACCCGCTTCCTGTCGGGGTATTTCTCTGTGTACTGGACGGCCCCCGTCCTGATGGTCTCCCGGGTGCTGTCGTCAACCCACTGAATCTGTCGAAAACAGAGAGAGGAATTATGCATATATATATGAATATGTATATGCATATGTATCAGTGTATATATATATATATATATATATATATATATATATATATAATATATTTATATATATATTATTTTGTTTATTTTTTGTTTGTGTTTTGTTGATTTATTTGTTTTTCTTTGTTTACTTGTTCATTGTTTGGTTTGTTTGTTCTTGTCTGTGTTTTGTTTATCTTTTTTTTCCATGTTAACTGATTTGTTTTTGCTTGATTTGTTTTTTATTTCTTTGTGTTTTTTTTTATTGTTTATTTATTTTCTCTTTAGGATATTTATTGATTTGCTTGTGGGAACACATAGCTGGTTCATTGTCAGTCTTCAGTAACTCCATATATATATATATATATATATATATATATATATTCATAT
>NC_061104.1:16443177-16485677 GCF_015104395.2 Macrobrachium nipponense
TTATGACCTGAAGGTAAACAGAATATATAACAGATGTTCACTTCAACTATTATTATATTCCGTTTTCTTATTTAAAGAACTTACGACAGGTACTGACTTAAATTGATCATTTATTTTTTCATTGTTATATCTTTTACGTCTTTTATTTCTATTTCCTTTATCGATTTTCATTTTTATTGATTTTACTATTTAATACTTAATTTTCTCTTTGTTTTCATCTTTATCTTTTTTTTATGTTATAAACTGATAGCTTTTTTTCCATGACAGAAAAATAAACAATTCATTAATAAATCATGGATCTATCTGACAGTTATATACCGCATGTCGGCCAAGAAATCAAACACACCATCAAATAAACATTGAAATAACTCAAGAAGACATTATATTGTTCCGTTATACAGGAGCATAATATAAAGGAGTAAGTCTTATGATTTATGAATTTTAGTATAACCCAAGCACGGGGGCACTTTAGCCTACTTATCTCTTGAGTCAGTGAAAAGAAGAGTTCGTGTTGTTGGACAGCAAAATGAAGAGCCCCAATAAATACAGGGAATGAAGTACAGGGTTCTAAATGTGGTACTTAAGGTGAGTTTACACTAGGCTTCACCCCACGCTGCATGGGTTAGACTCATCACCAACTCCTCCCAAATTCTTGTTAGCCCCGCCTACTGGAGTGCTCATTAGGGTGAATTAGTGGTGTAGCGTGACTCTTGATGAGCAGCCCAGTAGGCGGGGCTAACAACAATTTGGGAGGAGTTGGTGGTGAGTCTTACGCATGCAGCGTGGGTTGAAGCCTAGTGTAAACTCACCTATAGAAGCAAATGTTGGAGAGGTTGAACAGAAAAGTTGTAGACGCAACTAGAGCCCGAAGGGATGCTGCAAACAGCCGTTAACAATGTTTACAGTACACCATGTAGGGTGCTGACGGCACTACCAACTTTCCCCCTTCTTAAGGGGTGAAGGAATTAGTGAAATATCATGTCAGTACGAAGAGACCTTTTGTAGTTCAGCAGACAAACTCTGACTTTAGGCAAAACCATTTATCAAGTTGATACTTTTTAATGTCAATTCCCTTCAGGAAGAGAAGTGAAACGGGCGCCCTTCACACTTGAAATATCCAAGTCCAATGCAGGTGAAATGAAGTGACAGCTGTCTGACGTTCTGAAGAAATTACTGAGCACTTTTTGTTTCACAAAATAAACTCCTTTAACGAAATACTAGTATTCGTCTGTGTTCCGCTGTCAATGACCAAATTCACTGCGACGCCTGTTTACATGGATCAAGAAATTCGTATAGAGTCGCCTGTACAATTACTTTTAAAAATTAAACGAATAGACACAAAATGTGAACAGCTTTTTGCAATTACCTTTAAATCTTAAACGAATATAGTTAAAATTTAAACAGCTATCAACAATTATCTTTAAAACTTGAACGCATAGGCTCAAAATCTGAACAGCTTTTTGCAATTACATTTAAAAGTTGAACAATAAACTCAAATGTTGAACAGCTATTTACAATTAACTAAAAATTAAACGAATAGACTCAAAATTTAAACGGCTATTTGCAATTACCTTTAAAAGTTAATCGAACAGACTCAAAATCTGAACAGCTATTTGCAATTACCTTTAAATATTAAACGAATAGACAAAATCTGAACAGCTGTTTGCAATTACCTTTAAAAATTAAACGAATAGACAATTTTAACCGCCATTTGCAATTACCAAAATCTAAACAGCTATTTACAATTACCTTTAAAAATTAAACGAATAGACCCAAAATCTAAACAGCTATTTACAATTACCTTTAAAAATTATACGAATATACACAAAATCTGAACGGCTAAACATGAAACGAACTAAAAACATTAGGTTTCCCTGTTATCATTTTTCTCGAAGTGTGAACTGCGCCTAAAGTTTTCCTCGTTATTCTCCTTCTTGAAGAGCGAACTACTTTCGTAAGTTTTCCTTTGAATCTTTTCCTCGTTTACCTCAACGAAAACTATAAGTGAGGCTTTCTCTTCATTATTTTAATATCACAAGGCAGCCTGTGTCCCGATGCGTAACTGACCATAGAAGTAAACTATATGTATGTATGTATGTATGTATGAATGTATGTATTTATGTATGTATATATTATATTAATAGATAAAGTATTATATATAATATATATATATGTGTGTGTGTGTGTGTGTATATATATATATATATATATATATATATATATATATATATATAGATATATATATATATATATATATATATATACACACACACATATATATATATATATATATATATATATATATATATATATATATATATATATATATATAGATATATATACATATATATATATATATATATATATATATATATATATAAGATATAAGTACAAATCACAAACACACACCCTTCCCAAAAAACAAACAAAAAAGTTACTAACCTAATCATTTTTACATATTACCACAAAATACGGCGGGCGCTATTTCGAGTTGTATATCAGAACTGTCACGACCAGTCACAGGCGATTTTTCATTTGGAAGAGAGCAGGAAACCATAGACAATTTATATAACCTGAACCCTACCTTTCTTTAAGGATAAATGGAATATTTAGGGGGAAAATACGACTACATGCTCGTAGTTCACCCCGATTTCCTTGAATATATATGATTTATATAATCCAAGCGTTGCATCCCTTTAAGGATAAACTGAATGTTTAAGAGCAAAAGACGACTGTCTGCTCATCGTTCGCTACTATTTTGTGTAATTCAATTAATTTCCTTTCATAAAGAACATGTCTTTCCATTCCAAAATCTATCTGTGTCTTATGCAAACAGAAAGACACAAGGACAAGACAGCAAACAGCTCATATTCCTAAAATTAAGATTTTTCCTCGATATCCGGACACGTCCGCTACAGGCTTGGTGTCTACCTGCGTGTCACATACATATACAGTCACACAAACACAACCCGGCCTACCTCGCTTTCTGTTTTCCCCTCCTGTAATTAGATTTCGAACTTACCTCTCAGTTCCCCTCACTCCCCCACCTCCCGCAACCACCCCCCCCGCCCCTCCAGCCCCACCCCCCCCCAGCCCCCGGAGTGAATCCACTCGCCTGTCGTTTTTCATCTAAATTCAAAACAAAACACAAACCTCCGGCATTCATCGCTTGACCATACTATGCCAAGTTTCCCCCCCCCGTTTTTTTTTTTTTTTTTTTTTTTTTGACGTTTTGTTTTTGCTTCTTTTTTTGGTTTTGTTTTTTGTTTTTGTTTTTGTTGTCTTTCTTTTCATCTCATATTGGCTGGCTGCCGATATCTGTTTGAGTCTTTGATTTCCAATAGTTCACAGGTTTACTGCCTTTCATTTCTGGTGCCCGGTCTCTCTCTCTCTCTCTCTCTCTCTCTCTCTTTCTCTCACTCTCTCTCTCTCTCTCTCTCTCTCTCTCTTTATCTCTCTCTCTCTCTCTTTCTCTCACTTCTCTCTCTCTCTCTCTCTCTGTAAATGGACAACTGAGGGCGGGAAGGAAAGGGGACGTGATTGGCTGAGAGCGATTACAGTTTTCCTCTCCAACTTTGATTCCAAAATGCATCAGCCTCTCTCTCTCTCTCTCTCTCTCTCTCTTGCTGGGTTATGTACAGGCGAGAAAATAAACAGTAACGAATACGGACAAAGAGAGAGAGAGAGAGAGAGAGAGAGAGAGAGAGAGAGAGAGAGAGAGAGAGAATCCATTTGGGAAGTTTAAGTAAAAGATAGGAAACTTTATGAACATTACTTTACCTTTTGTCGAGTTGGACGTTAATTAAGAATTTCAAATAAAAGATAAAATCGACCTTTTGTTGAGATAGCCGCTGGTATATATATATGTGTGTGTGTGTGAGAGAGAGAGAGATGAGACGAGAGAGAGAGAGAGAGAGAGAGATTCTTTTGGTATATACAAGCTTTTCTGCATTGCTCAATACAAGCCTATAGGCCTCCCTGTTCATTGTTCACCGTCAATGCTTAAATGTATTTCGTTTCATCTTTTCCTCATGTCATTTTCACACAAAACGGCAAATATATATTTTAATATTTATTTTGCGCTTTCCTGTTACTGAACTGAACATTCCTTAATGTTTTTTTTTTTTTTATAAACTCCACTGAACAGTAGACTGGAAATATTATATCAACCCTGTTACAGTCCAATATAAAAGGTCAGCGTCGTTACAGAAATAGATATATAAATAAATGAAAATAAAATGTAAAAAATTAAATCAAAGGGTTTTCTTTAAGAACTCTAAATATTATGGGACTAAAACGAAAGGCAATGTGAGTACAGGTGCAAAAAAAATGAAATGAAAGCAGTTTCTCTAAGAACTATAAATTTATGGTACTAAAGTTAAATAAACGAAAAAGGCAATTAGAGTGAAAATGATGTAAAAAGGTGGGTAGGTAACAAAGTTAGTAATATAAATTGTGCCACGTTAAAAAAGTTAAAAGGCAGACGTTTCTTCAAAGCCTCTGAACATCATTGGACTTCATATATATATATATATATATATATATATATATAATATATATATATATATATATATATATATATTCATTGTGATGGGATTTTTACGTCAGTTCCCTTTCGAAATCAAGTCTAATTGCACTTAGAATTCCTGATAATATTTGTTACAAACACGGCGTCTTCTTATGCTAGTTTAATTTATTACCATACTATATATAGGTGTATATATATATATATATATATATATATATATATATATATATATATATATATATATATATATATATATATATATATATATATATATATATATCTATATATATATATATATATATATATATGTATATATATATATATATATATATATATATATATATATATATATATATATATATATATATATATATATATATATAGATATATATATATATATATATATATATATATATATATATATATATTTAAAAAATCACAGTAGATGCACGTGACTTCATAAATAAGCAAATCCCACATTTGGGATTTGCTTATTTATGGGAAAATGATAGTCAGAAATCCAAGTGCTTTTGTCTTTACTCAGATATTGTCAAGGAGCTAATGAAGTACAATTGGAGAGAAAGGTCTCAGGTACAAAACAAGATCAAGAATACCAGATGGTTAATTGTCAAAAGGGTAAAAATTAAAAGAGATAATCCAGGATTATAGGATATCACACGGTCACAAACTTAAACAGATTTGACCCTAACCGAAATTACAAAGTATCTTTACAGTCCAAAACATGTAAAAACTGAATATATTAATTTTGTTGCTTATATTTGTCTACAACTTTTTTCATTATGAAAGCATCAAGTTTAAATAAACCAAGACTTAAATTTAGAACATTTCTATTATTTGACTTGATAAAACAAGATTCAATGATATTCCTTTTAACTGTGTCATTACATGGGACTAAGGCTCTTGCTTAACTCCAGTTAATGGGATGGTCTAAATCTCTCATATGTACGAATAATGCATTCGATATTTTCCCAGTTCTCACAGAATATTGATGCTGTTTGAGACGTTGTGAAAGAGATTTACCGGTTTGTCCGTAATAGACGTTATCACACTTTTTGCAAGGAATTTCATATATGCAGCCTGGAAGATCTTTAGGAGAATTTTTGATTACTAAACTCTTGACATTAATGATATCTTCTGTATTTGGCCAGCCCACGAAAATCTCCAGGAATTCCTTAATAATCTCCATAATTTAGTTTCTTCTATAAAATTTACTGTAGAGGAAGAAAGAAATTGTAATTTGAATTTTCTTGATGTAACTGTCCATAGAAATGATAGAAATTTCACCTTTTCAGTCTTTCAAAAATCAACTAATATTGCCTCTTTTGTTCATTACTACTCCAATAACCATCAAAATGTTAAATTCTCTGTTTTTTCTGGGATGTTCCTAAGGGCTTTACGTGTCTGTAGCCCGCAGTTTATTGACGCTGAAATTAAAACCATTTATGATATTGCATTGAAACTTAAATACCCAAGGACTTTTGTAGATGTGGCATGGAAAAGAGCTAGAAAAACATTTTATTTAACTAATAACAAACTTGAATTTAGTAAGCATAACATTCTAAAATTACCCTATGATGAAAGATTTTTAGATATGCCTAGAATTTTAAAGCTTTTTAACATAAATGTTGTTTTCAGTAATATTAATGTCAAGAGTTTAGTAATCGAAAATTCACCTAAAGATCTTCCAGGCTGCATATGAAATTCCTTGCAAAAAGTGTGATAAAGTCTATTACAGACAAACCGGTAAATCTCTTTCACAACGTCTCAAACAGCATCAATATTCTGTGAGAACTGGGCAAATATCGAATGCATTATTCGTACATATGTGAGATTTAGACCATCCTATTAACTGGAGTCAAGCAAGAGCCTTAGTCCCATGTAATGACACAGTTAAAAGGAATATCATTGAATCTTGTTTTATCAAGTCAAATAATAGAAATGTTCTAAATTTAAGTCTTGGTTTATTTAAACTTGATGCTTTCATAATGAAAAAAGTTGTAGATAAATATAAGCAACAAAATTAATATATTCAGTTTTTACATGTTTTGGACTGTAAAGATACTTTGTAATTTCGGTTAGGGTCAAATCTGTTTAAGTTTGTGACCGTGTGATATCCTATAATCCTGGATTATCTCTTTTAATTTTTACCCTTTTGACAATTAACCATCTGGTATTCTTGATCTTGTTTTGTACCTGAGACCTTTCTCTCCAATTGTACTTCATTAGCTCCTTGACAATGTCTGAGTAAAGATGAAGCGCTTGCATTTCTGACTATAATTTTCCTGTGGGATTCGTATATATATATATATATTATATATATATATATATATATATCATATATATATATATATATATAATACACCTTATATATGTATAGTAATGAATTAAACTAGCATAAGAAGACGCCGCGTTTGTAACAAATATTATCAGGAATTCTAAGTGCAATTAGACTTGATTTCGAAAGGGAACTGACGTAAAAATCCCATCACAATGAAAAGCAAAATATAATTATTTCTTATAAAAAAAAGATAAATCCTTTTAACTTAACATAAACATATGAATTTCCATGTCGTCGTAATTGTCCGCGCACGCGCAAAAAAAGGCCTCTCTATTCAAAAGCGTGAATGTAATAATATTACTTAGTACTGCTCTTTGTACCTAATCAGGGTGATTGAAAGATATATATATATATATATATATATATATATATATATATATATATATATATATATATATTATATATATATATATATTTTCCATTTGCTCTGTCCCCACTGGGTATAAGTCTTGGTTTTCATAATGATATTGAAAGGGAGTTGGCGTAAAAACTCCATCACAATAAAATGCATCAAATAACCTTTTATTTAATGAAAGACGAAAAAAAAATCTTTTCACCTTAACAAAAATATGATTTTCCATGTTATCGTAATTGTCAGCGCAAAAAAAGCCTCTATTCAAAAGCATGAATTTAATAATATTACTTCAGTACTGCTCTTTGTACCTAATCAGGGTGAATAAAAGATATTATATTTTTGGATTATTTTTTTTTATTTGCTCTGGCCCCACTGGGTATAATGATGAATAAGCCTTTGCAGTACAGTCATTAGGGACAATTAGGTACGGTTGTGAAGTTTATTTGTTTAGACATTTCTGAATGTTTGTGCATGTTAATTCCTTTTTCAATTTATCCTGAATAACTCTCTCTCTCTCTCTCTCTCTCTCTCTCTCTCTCTCTCTCTCTCTCTCTCACACACACACACAGACACACACACACACATACATTTGAATTATTGATGGTAATGAGAGGAAAGAAACGAACTAATCACAAATCAACCGAACCTTTTCACTCTCTCCTCTCTCTCTCTCTCTCTCTCTCATATACACACAAACACACATTAATATTTCACTGGTACTGCGAGCAAGAAAGGTAACTAGTCATGAATCAATTGATCTATCTCTCTCTCTCTCTCTCTCTCTCTCTCTCTCTCTCTCTCTCTCTCTGACGCTTATTAAGGCTGCTGCCAAGTGAATACTCGATATCGAAATTGGAATAAAAATAAGTGAATAAAAATAAAAACATACCTTTCCAATAACATCAAAATATTTTTTTGTTTTAAGTTATGAAATTATTAGGTTTTATTAAGTTAATAATTCTGTGAAATTAATTATTTTGTAAAATAAATACATTTTGTGAAACTATTATATTTTGTAAAATTAATATTTTGCGAAAGCAAGAGACTTTGTGAAATTAATATGTTTGGTGAAATCAGATTTTGTAAAGTGATTATTTTGAGAAATTATTAGATTTTGTGAAATTATCAACTTTGTAAAATTAATATTTTGCAAAATGATTATATTTTGTGAAATAAACAGGTTTTGGAAATCATTAGATTGAGTATAATAAATATTTTGCGAACTTATTAGATTTTGTAAAATTACTATTTTGTAAAATTATTAGATTTTGTGAAGTAAATAAACTTTGTTAAGTTGATATTTTGTAAAATCATTTTGTGGAATTAACAGATTTTGTGAAATTATAAATTTAGTAAAATTGAATTGCAAAATTATTAGATTTTGTAAAATGATTAGTTCGTGTACTTAACAGATTTTGTGAAATGATAAATTGAGTAAAATTAATATTTTGTGAAATTAATAGTTTTTGAAATAATCAGATTACGTGAAATTACCAGATTTAACGACTATCATGGTTTATAGTGTTTATAAAAGAATGTTTTTCTTTATATTATTTTTTAAATACGGTGAATATAATCAGGAAACCCGACCATGTTTAGAAAGTTGTATAATTCCTCTTTAGAGGGTTCTCTTATTACCACAAAGTCATTAAAAAGTTACGAAGTTCCCGGGAGGTTTTAAAGTCTCCTTTAAGCAGGAAAACACTCTATTTTGCTGGAAGTCTTCTTAATCTCCCCTTCCATTCAATCACTGAATAGGAATATATGTGTATATGAATATGTATATATATATATATATATATATATAGATATATATATATATATATATATATATATTATGTATATAATTACACACACATGTATATGCATATATATATATATATATATATATATATATATATATATATAATATATATATATATATATGTAGGTGAGAGTCGGCGTTAACTTATACCTCTTCGTGATAGCCCGTTTTGTAATGAGCTCACTGTACATCCTGAATTCTTGGTTCCGTGGTTCGAGCCTAAGATCCGACGAATTTCTTATCATCTAAACTAAATTCCCCTGCGGTTAACATAAATGAAAATATATTAATTCCGAGGTAGAGCAGATTAGATATGAAAAGGGCTTTTTCGTAGCGCTTTGAATGCACACCCACACACATACATACCAACACCACACACACACACATATATATATATGTATAATATATATATATATATATATATATATATATATTTATATATATAATATATATGTATATATATATATATATATATATATATATATATATATATATATATAGATATAATATATATATATATGTATATAATTACACACACATGTACATGCATATATATATATATATATATATATATATATATATATATATATATATATATATATATATATATATATATATATATATATATATATGTAGGTGAGAGTCGGCGTTAACTTATACCTCACGTGATAGCCGTTTTGGTAATGAGCTTCACTGTACATCCTGAATTCTTGGTTCCGTGGTTCGAGCCTAAGATCCGACGAAGTTTCTTATCATCTAAACTAAATTCCCCTGCGGTTAACATAAATGAAAATATAATTAATTCCGAGGTAGAGCAGATTAGATATGAAAGGGCTTTTGTAGCTTAATGCACACACACATACATACACACACACACACACACATATATATTATATATATGTATAATTATATAATATATTATATATATATATATATATATAATATATATATTATATATATTATATATTATATATGGTATGGTGGGGAGCCAAACTAGCCCAAGCCTGAAGAAAAGGTAAAACAGAAATGGATGAGAAATGAGTGGAGCTAAACATCCCATTAACGCCTCTTCGAAGAAGACAGCTTATAGGAATTAAGAAAAACCATACTGAAGGATTATTAGGTCGATAATATCAAGATAGGCAGCTGCGAGGTTTGATGTAGATTAGCAAACCATTTACTTGGATATGACTGGAATAAAAAAAAAAAAAAAAACATTGGGCCAAAGGCCAAACGCAGTGACCTAAGAAGTCATTCAGCGCGGAAAATGATGTTGATACAACTGTTAGGAAAGCGTGGAAGAAAGAGAATACGAATGGAGGTACCGTAAAAGGAATGAAAGAGGTTGCTGCTAGGGGCCGAAGGGACGTTGCCAAGAAATAAATAACGCCTACAGTGCACCGTGAGAAGCGCACTGACGGCTCTAACCCCCTTACGGGGCAATTCATTGATCAGTCTCGTGTTGCTGCTTTGTTGAACATGTTCGTCTGGATGGTAAATGGTAAATTTTATTTTCGAGAATTATAAAGACAATTATTATTTAAATAGATATTTCATTTAACTCCAAACTTGACTGTCTGGAGTTAGTGGTTAGTGTTATTTCAGAAGAAATTAGTTGTAATGTTTCTAGTTACTGCAAGAATGATGATTTAGGAGTTCTCTTCGTTTAATCATTTCTCTTGCGGCTTTAAAAATCAGTGCTTTATTTTCATTCCTTTTTGAGTTTGTAATTACTGAAAATTAAAAGTAGAAGGCTGAAGGTTCTTCCAATCAGTAACTGTGAAGAATAGCTGATTAAATTTGAAATCTCTCTCTCTCTCTCTCTCTCTCTCTCTCTACTCTCTCTCTCTCTCTCTCTCTCAGACAAAATAGTGTAAGCGATTTTTCTTCTGAAGTCATTTACCATAAATTGTTTACATGTTTATACACACACACACACACACACACACACACACAACATATATATATATATATATATATATATATATATATATATATATATATATATATATATATATATATATATATCAGAGTTAGAGAGAGAGAGAGAGTGCATAGGATACTGGTTACATTGTAAATGGCCATTTCCGAATTTAAAGAGTCAAGATATTGAGAACGAATAGGAGGAGGAGGAGGAGAGAGAGAGAGAGAGAGAGAGAGAGAGAGAGAGAGAGAGAGAGAGAGAGAGAGACGAAAGGGGGGGAGAGAAAGAAGAGTAAAAATAAACTCGTTATTGAAACACTGGAAAAGGGAACATAAGCAGACAAAGGATTGCATTGGAGGAGAAGGAGGAGGAAGAGAATAAAAGAATAAAAAGAAGGAAGGAAAAAAAAAAACATTGCAGCCATCGTGTAATTACGTCATAAAAGCCCCATATTAAAATGTCAAGAGGCATTTCTCATAAAAAAAAAACACACACACAAACAAAAGAAAAAAAAACAAATGTATTAATCATGATTAGGGCTCAGGTAAACAGGTGAAAGTTACAGACACCGAGAGATACACACCTGAGGGAGGGGAAAGCATACGAAAGTCCAAAATGAAAGTCAGTAAAAAAAATCAAAGTCAATGACAAACATGCATAGAAAACTCATACATAATAAAATTATTAAAAAATCGAGCGCAGCAAACAGTCAATGAAAAAAAAAACACTCACAGCAAACGGATAGTTAATAAAAAAAAAAAACACTCAGAAAACAGATCGTTATAAAACCAAATAAACACGCACAACAAACACAGTTAATAAAAGAAAAACACGCACAGCAAACAGCCAGTTAATAAAAGAAGAAACATGCACAGCAAACATATAGTAATAATATAAAGAAAAACACGCACAACAAACAGATACTTAATAAAAAAAAAAAAAAAAACATGTACAGCAAACAGTAGTCAATAAAAAAAACATAAGCAGGAACACAGAGCAATAAAAAACGCACAGCAAACATAGTAAAAAAAAAAACATCCCCACCAAACAGACAGTTTATAAAATAAAAATCAAAACCTACACAGTAAAGAAACAGTTAATATATTGAAAAACGCATATTTAAAGTTAATAAAAAAAACACAGATCCAACAGATAGTCAATAAAAAAACACGCACAGGAAACAGTCAATAGAATAACGAAATATGCACAGCAAACAGAGAGTCCATAACAAAACACGCACGGGAAACAAATAGTCAATAAAACAAAACACGTATAGCTAACAGTTAATATAAGAAACACGCACAGCAAACAGATAGTAATAAAATAAAAAAAATAAAAAATAACATGCACATGAAACAATTGATTATATAAAAACAAGAAAACATACAGCAAACATATAGCCAATAAAATAAAATAAAAACACTCACAACAAACATTCATAAAAAAACAGGCACAGCAAACAGATGGATAATAAAAAAAACACACAGCAAACAATAATAAAATGGAAAAAGAAAAAATAACATGCACAGTAAACAGGTGATGATGAAAAAAAAACACAGCACAGTTCAGCCCCCCCCCCCAAAAAAAAAAAAAAAAAAAAAAAAAAAAAAAAAAAACAACAAAAATTTACACACACACACACAGCAAACAGATAAGTGATAATGTCCCGGGCTGAAGGGGAAAGCAGACTAAATCTGAGTCCTTACGAATTAATAAAGATGAGAGGAAATCTCGATAAATTCTCAATAAATCTCAATAAATTCTGCTGATGAGGAAGTGCAAGGGGTGACCGACGGGGGAAGAGGCAGGAGTGGTCGAGGG
The DNA here is from genome assembly GCF_015104395.2 of Macrobrachium nipponense. Classification (NCBI taxonomy): domain Eukaryota; kingdom Metazoa; phylum Arthropoda; class Malacostraca; order Decapoda; family Palaemonidae; genus Macrobrachium; species Macrobrachium nipponense. The sequence goes on from NC_061104.1 coordinate 16,455,969, forward strand.
GAATATAGACATACATTAGAATAAATGATTGGATTTCCATATGATGGACACGCTGTGTATTAATGCGATGAATGCAAAATTAATGTTACGTTAAGTACATGTGAGTTTTTTTTTAATAAGTTCATGGTTTACTATTAAATTCACAAACAGTATTCGTCCTGTGTTACATTGTTATTTGTTTATTATTGATATAACTGCAGCTATACAGAGAAGGGTGTTTTGAACATTAAATTTACCTTACTGGTAGAATTGAAAAGAAGGGTATTCACACAACATATTGGTCGAGTGGTTACGGAAGTACATAATTCCTGATCTTGGAAGTCCTAATTTTCCATCATTCTTGATCCTGGAAGTCCAAAGATTCCATAATTCCAGATCCTGGAAGTCCTAAGATTCCATTATTCCTGATCCTTGAAGTCCTCATTTTCCATAATTTCTGATCCTGGAAGTCCTCATTTTTTCCATCATTCCTGATCCTGGAAGCCCTAAGATTCCATAATTCCAGATCCTGGAAGTCCTAAGATTCCATTATTCCCGATCCTGGAAGTCCTCCTTTTCCATCATTCCTGATCCTGGAAGTCCTAATTTTCCATAATTTCTGATCCTGGAATTCCTCATTTTTCCATTATTCCTGATCCTGGAAGCCCTAAGATTCCAATATTCCTAATCTTGGAAGTCCTAAGATTACAACATTCCTGATCCTGGAAGTCCTAAGATTCCATCATTTCTGATCCTGGAGGTCCTCATTTTCCATCATTCCTGATCCTAGAAGTCCTAATTTTCCATAATTTCTGATCCTGGAAGTCCTAAGACTCCATCATTCCTGATCGTAGAAGCCCTAAGATTCCATCATTCCTAATCTTGGGAGTCCAAAGATTCCATCATTCCTGATCCTGGAAGTCCAATGATTCCATCATTCCTGATCCTGAAAGTCCTAGGATTCCATCATTCCTGATCCTGGAAGCCTTAAGATTCCAATATTCCTAATTTTGGAAACTCTAAGATTCCGATATTCCTAATTTTGGAAGTCCTAAGATTCCATCATTTCTGATCCTGGAAGCCCTAAGATTCCAATATTCCTAATCTTGAGAAGTCCTAGGATTCCATCATTCCTGATCCTAGAAGCCCTAAGATGCCATCATTCCTAATCTTGAAAGTCCTAAGATTCCATCATTCCTGATTCTGAAAGTCCTAGGATTCCATCATTCCTGATTCTGGAAGCTCTAAGATTCTAATATTCCTAATCTTGGGAGTCCTAAGATTCCCTCATTCCTGATCCTAGAAGACCTAAGATTCCAATATTCCCATTCTTGGAAGTCCTAGGATTCCATCATTCCTGATCCTAGAAACCCTAAGATTCCATCATTCCTAATCTTCCTAATCTTGGAAGTCCTAAGATTCCATCATTCCTGATCCTGAAAGTCCTAGGATTCCATCATTCCTGATCCTGGAAGCCCTAAGATTCCAATATTCCTAATCTTGGAAGTCCTAAGATTCCATCATTCCTGATCCTGGAAGCCCTAAGATTCCATCATTCCTGATCCTGGAAGCCCTAAGATTCCAATATTCCTAATCTTGGAAGTCCTAAGATTCCATCATTCCTGATCCTGAAAGTCCTATGATTCCACCATTCCTAATCCTGGAAGCCCCAAGATTCCATCATTCCTAATCTTGGAAGTCCTAAGATTCCATCATTCCTGATCCTGAAAGTCCTAGGATTCCATCATTCCTGATCCTGGAAGCCCTAAGATTCCAATATTCCTAATCTTGGAAGTCCTAAGATTCCATCATTTCTGATCCTGGAAGCCCTAAGATTCCAGTATTCCTAATCTGAGAAGTCCTAGGAGTCCATCTTTCCTGATCCTGGAAGCCCTAAGATTCTAATATTCCTAATCTTCGAAGTCCTAGGATTCCATCATTCCTGATCCTGAAAGTCCTAGGATTTCATCATTCCCGATCCTGGAAGCCCTATGATTCCATCATTCCTAATCTTGGAAGTCCTAAGATTCCAATATTCCTAATCCTGGAAGCCCTAAGATTCCAATATTCCTAATCTTGGAAGTCCTAAGATTCCATCATTCCTGATCCTGAAAGTCCTAGGATTTCATCATTCCCGATCCAGGAAGTCCTATGATTCCATCATTCCTAATCTTGGAAGTTGTAAGATTCCATCATTCCTGATCCTGAAAGTTCTAGGATTCCATCATTCCTGATCCTGGAAGCCATAAGATTCCAGTATTCCTAATCTTGGAAGTCCTAAGATTCCATCATTCCTGATCCCGAAAGTCCTAGGATTCCATCATTCCTGATCCTGGGGAAGCCCCTAAGATTCCATATTTCCCATCTCTGGCAAGTCCTACCGATTCCATCATTCCTGATCCTAGAGCCCTAAAATTCCATCATTCCTAATCTTGGATGTCCTAAGATTCCATCATTCCTGATCCTGGAAGCCCAAAGATTCCAATATTCCTAATCTTGAAAGTCCAAAGATTCCACCATTCCTGATCCTGGAAGTCCCAATTTCCCATAATTTCTGATCCTGAAAGTCCTAATTTTCCATCATTCCTGATTCTGGAAGTCAGAAGAATCCATCATTCCTGATCCTGGAAGTCCTAATATTCCATCATTACTGATCCTGGAAGTCCTCATTTTCCATCATTCCTGACCCTGAAAGTCCTAATATTCCACCATTTCTGATCCTGAAAGTCCTCATTTTCTATCATTCCTGATCCTGGAAGTCATAAGATTCCATCATTCCTGATCCTGGAAGTCCTAAGATTTCATCATTCCTGATCCTGGGAGACCTAAGATTCCATCATTCCTAATCTTGGAAGTCCTAAGATTCCATCATTCCTAATCTTGGAAGTCCTAAATTCCATCATTGCTGATCCTGGAAGTCCTAATTTTCCATAATTTCCAATCCTGGAAGTCCTAATTTTCCATCATTCCTAATCCTGGACGTCCTAAGATTTCATTATTCCTAATCTTGAAAGTCCTAATTTTCCATAATTCCTGATCCTGGAAGTCTTAAGATTCCATCATTCCTGATCCTGGAAATCATAAGATTCCATCATTCATAATCCTAGAAGTCCTAATATTCCCTCATTCCTGATCCTGGAAGTCCTCATTTTCCATCATTCTGATCCTGGAAGTCCTCATTTTCCATCATTCCTGATTCTGAAAGTCCTAAGATTCCATCATTCCTCATCCTGGAATTCCTCATTTTCCATCACTCCTGATCCTGGAAGTCCTCATTTTCCATCATTCCTGATCCTGGAAGTCTTCATTTTCCATCATACCTGATCCTGGAACTTCTCATTTTCATCATTCCTGATCCTGGAAGTCCTAAGATTCCACCATTTCTGATCTTAGAAGTCCTAAGAGTCCTTGAACCCTATCAGTTTATACTTTCCATCATCTCCATCCCTCATTCCCATCATTCTAATTCCTAATTTATATTTTTCCTTAAGATCCTTCAAAGTACAAGTTTCCTGTATCATGGACAATGCTATCAGTTTCCATTTTTTCATCTCAGACATCCTACAAAATTCCTCATTATCATCCTTCATCCCAAACATCCTACAAAGGTATTTCCCTCCATCCCTGACACATTGCTAAATCTCATACAACTAACCTTTGCTGTTCCTCTGCCTCTCAATCTCTCACCCTCTGAAGACCCTTCCCCTCCCCCTCCCCCCACCCCCTCACTTTACTCTTCTCCGACCACCCCCCCCCCCTTTCCCCCAATAACCACCATCACCTTCTGCCACTCGAGGTTCGTTTTAAGGTTCGAGTGTGACCTTTATTCTTTTCCTTCGGCTTTGGTTTCCTGTCGTGTTCAAAGGGTTGCTTTATAATCAACATTTTTACCTACCTCGCTTTAATCTCTATCTCTCTCTTCTCTCCTCTCTCTCTCTCTCTCTCTCTCTCTCTCTCTCTCTCTTTCGCCGGTTTCTTTGGATATGTGTGTGTTTTCATGTGCCATTACCATTGATCACTTTCAGACAATTATTTCGCTTGACACACACACACATACATATATAAGGCGGAAATAATGATTGTCGATAATTATCTAACATACAAAAATATCTTTTCATTAGTTATGGATGAGAGAGAAGAGAGAGAGAGAGAGAGAGAGAGAGAGAGAGAGAGAGAGAATTTCTATAAAAATTACTCAACGCGCGGTAGCATATTACAATCAGGTGAGAGAGAGAGAGAGAGAGAGAGAGCAATGAAACATCCACGACGTATAAAAAAAAAAGGTCCAAGAGATAGTATGCAAACAGAAATACATATATATCTCCGCTGATTAATTTATTCATTTGATTTTTCGCTTTTGTGTCGCGCAAGTAAACGGCAGAGACAGCATCAAAGGCTGCCGGAATTCGGTGCGTGTTTGTTATGCTAATAGAGCCTTTTATGACATAATATACAGCCATGGCTGAGGAGGCACAAAGTAAAATGTCTGTCAACACGGCAAACGAAGCTCTGTCAACAGTGACAACCTGTGTTTTAGACGGGGGCTCCGGAAACTTTCGTGTCAAACACGTGTGTGTGTGCATATATAGGGTTTCTGGCTTCGCTTTGTTTTATTATTATTATTATTATTATTATTATTATTATTATTATTATTATTATTATTGGGGAAGATAAAGGCCACGAACTGTGTGTGTGTGTATTATATATATATATATATATATCTATATATATATATATATATATATATATATATATATATATATATATATGTATACATATAATTCATACATACACAGGTTCATGGCTTTTAACTTCCCTAATAATATATATATATATATATATATATACTAATATATATATATATATATATATATATATATATATATATATATATGTATTTTACATTTTCATTTTTATTTATATATTTATTAGCCAACCGAAACTGGAATGACTGATCGCTACTGTAGCAATATTATTAACTCTGGTCACTATGAGGAAAAGAAATATAGTGATATGAGAGAGAGAGAGAGAGAGAGAGAGAGAGAGAGAGAGAGAGAGAGAGAGTTCGGTCACACTCTCTCTACATCTCTATTTTATCGTTATTTCTTACACCGTGTTCCTGTTAGCAGACTCGTAAATATTCCATGCCAGAAAAAAATAAAAGCCAAATCATCCCTTTGTTTTTTTATTAAATATCATTTTTATATTTAGTACATGCAAAGTTTCAATTACGACCTATTTCTCAAAATAGTCCTAAGAAGTGTTCATCTCCCTAAAATATTATTTCCACACCCCATTTCAATAACACACCCATATCTTTGCAAGTTATCCATATTTTCCCTATATACGGTTTTCTAAGTAAATGTCTTCAACTTACCACCAATATATATATATATATATATATATACATATATATATATATATATATATATATATATATATATATATATATATATATTATATATAAGGAAATTCTAAAAGACAAAACCTTTTCCTATTGTCTTTTCCCATTTTCTTTCTATGTCGCCGAAGAAGGCTTCGGGAACTATCCCAGTTGACTTCTGTTATCAAATTCCTCTCAGGCTCTAATTTAAGCCCTCTTTGTCTTGGCGATTCCTGGAAAAAAAAGACCTCCCACCTCTCCTAAGCCCCCCTCCTCCCCTCTACCTTACTCCCACACCCCCCTCCCCCTAAACCCCCAACTGTCTCTCTCTAAAGCTCTCTGTTTGCAATGAGGGTTAGGCAAATGTTGGCGAGACAAAGACAGCGCCAATCTATCTCGGAAGGATAATGCATAGCAGACCCTGAGATCTTTTTATCTTTTCTATTTTTTTTTCTGGGGGGAGGGGAGGGGGAGGGGTATTGGGGTGGGGGGGCTGGGTCGTTTGGATCTTATATTATGAGTTTCCTCCGTTTTGTACCTTTGGCGTTAAAGGATATCTTGTAGAAGATTGATGAGAGTTTTATTCACGTCTGTGACTAATGTTGCTGCTTTATCTATGAATTTCAAGCTTTTAACCCAGGTAATACACACACACATATATGTATATATACATACATAATATATATATATATATATATATATATATATATATTAATATATATATATATATATATATATATATATATATATATATATATATATATATGTGATATATATTTAAGCTGACATTCCCACAAGACAAATAAATTTATGTCAATCAGTCTTCTCATCCTTAAATGATCACTTATTAAACTTAATGTTTTGAAAGTGGATACAGAATTTACTGTATTCTTACTAAAAAAAAAAAAACCACTGTAATCACAAAAAACGACAATTATTTAAAGTGCAAGATGACCTATTGACCAAAAATGACCCATAAGTGTCGTAAGGTGGGTCGGGGGGGGGGGGGGGGGGGGGGGGGGGGGGGGGGGGCGGGGGGGGGGGGGGGGGGGGGAATAAAGGGGCCTAATGTGAATAGCATAAATTCCAGTGCGATGCTGAGGTGAAATAAAATTACCCTATTTAACTTTTCCTTTGTTTTCACCTTTCTTTAGTTAAATGGAAAGGTACAGAGAAACGACGAAGAAGGAAATGGAAAGACGAGGGAGGCTTACAGGGATCAGGGGAAAACAAAAGCAGAAATAGAATCCCTTAACGATGTACTCCTTAGAGAAGTACCGATTTTCTTTTCTTTTATTATATAAATTATTTTTTCGTAGTCAGGAGAAAACTGATGACGGAAAACGTACAAAAAAGTTCATTATTTTGTTTTAACTGCTGGGATGATCATTTAGAAACTACTTACCAGCTAAAATTCTCCTAAAGTTATTATTATTATTATAAAAATGTTAGGGTGTAAGCTTTCACCATTATAATTTTTTATATAAATTTTGTGTACAGTGTTGTAACTACTTTGTCTATCTCTGCATATGACCCTCAGCTGAAATTATTATTATTATTATTATTATTATTATTATTATTATTATTATTATTATTATTACAAACAAGGAAAAATTCCTGTAAATATGAGAAAATTCTGACTGCTCACATTTCCAGTATCTATCGGTCAATTTAAAATGTGTTGTTATTATTATTATTATTATTATATTATTATTATTATTATTATTATTATTATTATTATTATTATTATTATTATAAGATTATGAACCCTATTCATATTTAACAAACCTGCAGGGGCCACTGGCTTGCAATTCAAACTTCCAAAGAATATTAAGGTGTTCATTCGACAGAAGCAACGGAAGGCAAAGGGAAACACACCATCTCATGAATAAGTGACGACAAGGAAGAAGGGAATTCCCACCAAAACAACTTCATAAAAAAAGACGACAAAGGAATGTTAATATAATATCAAGCCACGCAAGAAGAAGGTTTACGTCTGCACGCAAAGAAACAAATTTTTTTAAAAAGATTTCTTTCATATGGTCAAATCACCAAACCTACAGTACAAAACGACCATAAAATGAAAACTGAACTTACTCGTTATACGGTGTAAAAGATATGATATTTTTTACAGTATATTTATCGGCGTAAAAGCTGCATTTTTTTTGTAAGCGTGAAAACTTTTAAAAGATTTCTTGTCATATGGTTCAATTCACCAAAACTACAGTAAAATGAAAACAACTTACTCGTTTATACGGTTGTTAAAAATATTTGAACACTTTCTATAGGTATATTTCCGGTGTATAAAAGATACATTTTTTTGTAAAGCGTAAAAAAATTTAAAAAGATTTCTTTCATATGGTCAATTCACCAAAACTACAGTAAAAATGAAAACTGAACTTACTCGTTATACGGTGTAAAAAATATGACATTTTCTATAGTATATTTACGGTGTATTAGATACATTTTTTTTGTAAAGCGTAAAAAAATTTAAAAAGATTTCTTTCGCGTGGTCAAGTCACCAATACGACCATAAAATGAAAACTGAACTTACTCGTTATACGGTGTAGAAGATATGATATTTTTTCTATAGTATATTTAAGGTGTAAAAGATAAATCTTTTTTATAAAGCGTAAAATATCATTTATTCTTAATTTCATTTCTGAAATCTAGAATGTCGAACCAAGTACTTGGGCACTTTCAGCCATTCGGGAGTTGGATGAAGTCCAAGGATCAAGGAGAAAATCCAAAGTTAAAGGTGTTGGACAGCGAGACTGAACAGAGGAAACGTGAATAGGGTAAAGTAAAAAAAAAAAAAAAAAAAAAAAAAAAGAAAAAAAAAAAAAAAAAAAAAAAAAAAAAAAAAAAAAAGATGCACCTGGGAGCTGAAGGGATGCTGCAGACACCTTTCAATGATACCTAGAGTACATCGCATGAGGCGCACTGACGACACTCTCCCCCACCCAAATGAGCGTTATTAATTTTTAATCACAATGCAACACAAGAAAGAAGTCTCGTCGAGCGAACAACGATCAGAAGCATTAAAAGATGATCAGCTTAACGTTTGTGAATCTCGCTGGAGATTATAATTATAAACAGCTGTCATCCGTGCACCTGTATTCCTCTCGGTTATAATTATAAACAGCTGTCAGCCGTGCACCTGCATTCCTCTCGATTATAATTATAAACATCTGTCATCCGTGCATCTGCCATTCCTCTCAATTATTTAAATTTTATAAAAAAAAAAAAAAAAAAAAAAAAAAAAAACAGGTGTATAAACAGCTGTCAGCCGTCCCCCCCCCCCCCACCGCATTCCTCTCGTTTTATTTAAATTATAGCTGTCCATTTTCGTGCAACCTGTTTTTATTTTCCTCTGGTTATAATTTTTTCACAAAGGATCTGTCATTCGTGCACCTTGGTAAATTCATCCTCGGTTTTTTATAAATTATAAAAGATCTGGGTCAATCCGTTTGCATCTGTATTCCTCTCGATTATAATCATAAACAGCTGTCATCCTTGCACCTGTATTCCTCTCGATTATAATCATAAACATCTGTCATCCGTGCATCTGCATTACTCTCGATTGTATTATAAACAGCTGTAATCCATGCACCTGTATTCCTCTCAATTATAATTAAAAACAGCTGTCATCCTTGCACCTGCATTCCTCTCGATTATAATCATAAACAACTGTCATCCGTGCATCTGCATAACTCTCGATTGTATTATAAACAGCTGTAATCCATGCATCTGTATTCCTCTCGATTATAATCATAAACAGCTGTCATCCGCGTACCTGTATTCCTCTCAATTATAATTAAAAACAGCTGTCAGGCTTGCACCTGCATTCCTCTCGATTATAATCATAAACAACTGTCATCCGTGCATCTGCATTACTCTCGATTGTATTATAAACAGCTGTAATCCATGCATCTGTATTCCTCTCGATTATAATCATAAACAGCTGTCATCCGCGTACCTGCATTCCTCTCGTTTATAATCATAAACATCTGCCATACGTGCATCTGTATTCCTCTCAAGGCCGCTTCGCTAATGGTGAATTAAATTTTCCAACGTTTAATGTAAGGTAACTTTGGCCTGTCAAAGTTCATAGCTGGAAGGTAATCGGGAGAATACTAATTTTTAAGAAGTTTCCTCCGATGTCAGACGAGCTTGGGCAATTAATCCTGGTGACAGGAGATGCACTAGTCGCTTCTTTGCTATTTAAGAGACATAAGATAGAAGGAACTTAGCGAGGAGATTCATAATACTGTTTAATCCCAGTTCTTAATCTTAGTTGGCATGGCTGGGAGAGCTTGGACGAGAAGCCTAAGGTGAGAAGATTGTATGACTATGCATATCTCTATCTCCATTTATTTCAAGAGTGTCTCATTCCAGTTCAGGATATCAACATTGGTGAAGCATTTCCCTTTTAAATGGCTCTATGTTCATCTGACTTTTCGTCAACATATTGTCTAGCAATGTAAGCTAAAAAGGTCATGTTTCCACAGACTAACTTAACGTCACTATGAGAGAGTTGTACGTTCTATTGAATAAGTACATACACTCACGCATATTATTATATATATATATATATATATAGATATATATATATATATATATATATATATATATATATATATATATATATATATATTCTCTCTGGAATGCCTAATGCAAGATAAAAAAAAAACACACACACATAACATAAAAAAAACTCTCCCCTTAATTACCACGAAGACATTCTTCAACATAACTCAAATTTCCTGCTTTCCGTCACGAATCGAGCTTTCAAAATAGATAAATAAAAAAATTAAATTAAATTAAAAGAAAAGTTTAATTATGAAATCCTTCCCATTGGCTGAACTTGAAGTTCCTCCCCCCGCTCCCTACCCTCCCTCTCCCATCTCCCTACTATAATCCACCCTCCTACCGGCCCCAGGAGGCCTTTTTTTTTTTTCTTGGGCGTAATGAGTCGGATCTCCGCTAATTGGGACGAAGATTGTTGTTTACAGCGAATGAATGGCTTTCTGGGAGATGTTTTCCGAGTTTTCATGAATATTATGACGCTGCGGGGTGGGGGGGGTGGGGGTGGGATTCTAAATGGACCGCAGGTGGTTTTGTTTGTAATTAACGTTAACCGAATAAAAAAAAAACTATGTTAAATAAAATCGACTTTATTTCCAAGTCGGTTTGCTGGTTACTCGGAGAATCACTTACTGCACGTTCTGGCATAAGGCCTGCTTGGTTTAAAGCCCCTTTTTATGCTAGGAAGCTTTGTTTGCAAATATTGCTCGCAAATTGTCTGCAAATTTCTTCTTGAAATTTTTTGTATCCAATCGCAAACCGTCTGCTAACTGTTTGAAAACAGTTTGCGAACTCCTGACAAACAGTTGTAGGTTATAAAAGTTGTTTGCTAACTGTTTGCGCTTTTTTAAATGTTTACAGATTGCAAATCGTCGGCCATTATTTGTGAACATAAAAAATAAAAAGTTTGCACACTCTTCACAAACAGTTGTGGTTGATAAAAATTGTTTGTGAACATTAAAATAAACAGTTTGCACACTCTTCACAAACAGTTGTGGTTGATACAAATTGTTTGTGAATATTAAAAATAAATAGTTTGCACACTCTTCACAAACATTTGTGGTTGATACAAATTGTTTGTGAACATTAAGAATCAATAGTTTGCACACTCTTCACAAACAGTTGTGGAAACAGTTGCATAAGAGTTTGAAAACTGTTCACAAACTCTCCCAAAGAAACTGCAAACTATTCACAACCTCCCTCAAAGAGTCTGCAAGGTGTTCACGAACACTCTCAGTTTGCAGACTGTTCACGAGCGTTCCAAAAGAGTCTGCAGGCTGTTTACAAATAGTACCAAACAGTTGGTAAATACTAATACTACTTCCGACCAAAGGCTTCTGCTATGGACGGGATAAACATCAACAAAGCAACAAGGCAACAAGAGCCAAGTCCATGAAAGGAAGGAGACTGATGCTAAAGTCGTTTGTAGTAGGCCATCCAGCGCTATTAAGACCAATCCTGTACCTTCCGCCAAGGTATATTAATAGCACCTGGGAATAATCTCCGTAGGCTTACTCGGGGATTCTGTGTGCATACATAACGAAATCCAATAGGCCTACCAGGGCGAGTTATATCAGCAGAGAGGGGCTGTTGTCACTTGGGAATAGCGAGGTTTCCGGAGGCCAGGAGGCTACTAGAAAAATATGAAATATTAAGAGCCCAAAGGAATAAAAAATATATATAACAAAGTTATTTAGAGAGCATATGCCTACACATTTTTCAACAAAATCGTTTGGCATGTTAGAACTAACGTAAAGGAGGCTTCCTCATTACCCATCAGGGTTAGGACTAATATTTTATTCTTTTTTTAACAATTTCTTTTAATGTACACTATATATTAATGTTGTTTCCTACAACTCTTCATTCAGTTGCTTCCTAAGATTCTTCACTTAGTACTAACTACTTAGAATGCTCGCGTTTCTTTCATCTTTTAAAAGAGCCCACCAGTTAAATAAACATGGAGTTACTTTCTTGTAAGAGCACACCAGTTAAATAAGCACTATTATTCTTCAGATCTGACAAGACACAGACGAACAGAACTTACTCTGGATTGATGTTAATTACATTAAAACACATGCTTACGAAAGTGGCCCATTGGAGGACAAAACTATGATCTGAGTTAAGTCTATCTAAGTTTAACCAGACCACTGAGCTGATTAACAGCTCTCCTAGGACTGGCCCGAAGGTTTGCTAGATATTTCTACGTGGCTAGGAACCAATAGGTTACCCAGCAACGGGACCTAGAGTTTACAGTGGGATCCGGACCACATTATATCGAGAAATGAATTTCTAATCCCCAGAAACAAATTTCTCCGATTCCACGTTGGCAGAGTGGGGAATCGAACTCTGGGGGCTACCGAACCGGTAGACGAGCACGTAAACCATTCGTCCAACGAGGAAGCTGAAAGCGCACAGATATATATATATATATATATATATATATATATATATATATATATATATATATATATTCAAATATAAATATATATACTATATATATATATATATATATATATATCTATATATATATATATATATATATATATCAATATCAATATCAATATCAATATCAATATATATATATATATATATCTATATATATATATATATATATATATATATATATATATTATATATATAATCTATATAGAAGCGAATACCACAGGAAAATGATAGTCAGAAATCCAAGCGCTTTCGTCTTTACTAAGACAATGTCTTAGTTAAGACGAAAGCGCTTGGATATCTGACTATCATTTTCCTGTGGTATTCGCTTATTTAATGAAGTCACGTGCATCTACTGTGATTTTTTAAATATATATATATATATATATATATATATATATATATATATATATATATATATATATATATATATATAATATTTCCTGAATATGTGAAGGCTGCAAAAACAAAAAACAAAACAAAAAACATGACAGCATGGCAACTGCAGAACCGAGAATGAATTGAAATATCCACAAATGGAAATTATTAGTCTGTCTATTTCGTTCGCATTTTTCTATCTTAAACGTCTGTTCTTTCTCCTGGTCGAGAATCCAGTATATACCTATCAATTCCACCACACAATGCAAACTAGACAGAAAAAAATAATCCCAATATTCGCCCTGAAACGGCAGAAGAAGCTCTTAAGACCAACCTGGTCATTTACATATCGTATGGAAAATTGAATAATTGATGCATCAGTCAGTCAACCTTACTCCTTTCCCAAGCTACCTCTTGCCTGGTAATTTATTAAAAAAGGATTTTTCTTGTGTCAATCCACCAGCACCCGCTGAGAAGCGTGTCTTTAGCGAGTTCGTATATTTGATTTTTATGCGTTATTTCCCGCTCTCTTCCATTTGTCATGGCAGCATTTACTTGTCACATAAACCTTTAATTAGTGTCTATCCGGGGGTTCGCTATAGAGGTTAACTGTATATATATAAAAGGGCGTAGAAGTATGTATATATTATTCACGGGAAGATGATGGTGCCATATCGGGCCAGGCTGCTCTAGGTGTGATCGAGCATAAACACACCAGTGAAAATAATCGCTCGAGAGCTTTTGAGAAGGAAAAATAAAAGAATGTTTGAAAAGCAGTTGTAAGGCAGAAAAGGAAAGAGAAAGAGAAATCAAATCAGATTATACGCTTGGCTGAAGAAAGCGAGATACAATTTATACAGAAAAAAAGGAACCTTCCCTTTGTGGAAAACGTTTGCGAGGAAAATAAGACTGATTCAAAAAGCCTTCGGAATAAGCAGCTGAGAGAAACATTACAGAATGAGGAGGCCAATAGAAAATGTAGGGAAATACAATAAGAGGAAAGTAGTCTTGCCTGAAGAAAGTGAGGGTAGATTTTGAAGGAGATAAATGTGTTTTTCTCCTTCGGGAAAACGAAAGTTGACAGAAGAGGTCTTTAAGAAACGGCATTTCCGTAAAAAAAGGTGTATTAAGACTTCAAGGCTGCTTATTATTCATAACAATATATTGCCTGGGAACTTCAAGAGAAGGGGAAAAAGGAAGTCATGTTTTAAGCTCGTAAAATGAGAAATGGCTGATTCCTGCTGATCACAGAGTGATAACGAGTTGACAATCAATTGCAAAGGCTGGTAAATGAACTTAGACAAGTTTTATTAAAACCGAACTTTGCACGTCAATGTTAGCAAGAGGAAGGTTATAAGGATAAATAATAACCAATAGTGAAATAATTAAAAATAACTGAATCTTTCAGATGACAAAGCTGTGACCGGTGACAATAAATGACCAATTCTGATGAATGAATTTTAAACCGTTTGTTAAAAGCGAACTTTGAATGTTGATGTTAGCAAGAGTAAGTTTACGATGATAAATAAAAGTCGGATCTGCGTGTTAGAATTGACGGCAGATATGTGTGCGTATGTGACAAGGAGTATTCAGGGGTGAATATCTCATAAGACTAGGTCTTGCAGTAAGTGAGGAAAAATGACAGCTGAATATCCAGGGACGCAGCGGGAACAGAGGTTGTCGATTATGAATGAGACTGACTCTTTCTTGTACAGAAAGAAAGACGGGAAGGATGAGAATTGATGAGATATGACAAAGATGCATAAAAAATAATGGTTAGTGTATACATAATGGTGTATAAGGAGGGGTTTGAAGCGAGGCGAGACAAAAAAAAAAAAAAAACTCCACGAAAATCATTAAGTAAAATAATTTTTTTTTGAAATTCCGATGTAGCATTTTATGTTCCGCCTTAAAAAATAAAACATATATACATGCATATATATATATATATATATATATATATATATATATATATATATATATATATATATATATATATATATTCAAAATCATTTACCATTTCTTTTTCGTTTATTTTTGTTTTTATGATACTCTTTGTATTTATCATTTATTCTTGTCTTGCATTCTGCAAGGTAACCTTACTCTTAACCTTAACCTTCGTATTCTTCCCACTCCGTTATCCCCAAAATATGTATCCTTCCCACTCCATTGCCCTAAAGATACGTATCATTCCCACCCCATTATCCTTAAAATACATATCATTCCTTCTCCATTATCCCTAAAATACACATCATTCCCACTCTATTGTCCCTAAAATACATATCTCCAGAATACATAGCATTTCCACTTCAATAACCTCAACCTACGTATCCTTCCCACGCCATTATCCCCAAACCATGTATCCATCCCCCTCCATTACCCCAGAGATACATAACCTTTCCACTTCAATAAACTCAAAATATTTATCCATCTCCCTCCAATATACCAATGATATGTATCCTCCACACTCCACTATCTCATAATACATATTCATCCCACTCCACTATCCCGAAGATACATAATCTTTCCATTGCAGTAAACTCAAAATACATATCCATCCCACTCCATTGTCACCAACATATGTATCTTTCCTACTCCACTACCCACATGAAACATATCCATCGCACTTCATAACCCCGAAGATACATATCTTCCCCGCTTCAATAAACTCTAAATATGCATCCATCCCACTCATTTATCACCAAAATATGTATCCTATCCACTTCAATAACTTCAACCTATGTATCCTTCCCACACCAACAATCTCAACCCAATCGTCATTCCCCCATCCCATTAACCACACCATAAGCCACATCCTTCCCACACCGTTATTCCGAAGGAGTTAAGAATTCATCCTCAATCCTCTTTATCCTAACTCCCCCACTTCCTTGATTCTCTCTCTCTCTCTCTCTCTCTCTCTCTCTCTCTCTCTCTCTCTCTCTCTCTCTCTCTCTCTCCAGTAATGATTTGATATACTAAATGTCGTTGCTGCAGAGACTACTCTCCTTTTCGCTTTAAGTGATTTTAATCTCTCTCTCTCTCTCTCTCTCTCTCTCTCTCTCCGTGGTTTATTTTATCAGGGATAATTACAAAAAAATATAAATATCACAATTCAATATACAATTCAATATAGTTCAAATAAGAAACACTTATTTACTTTCTAATTTCTGTGCCCTCTGATATACAACTTTATCAAATACTTTCTATTTTATGTGTTCTAAAATATACAACTTTCTATACACTTTAAATTTTCGTTTGCTATATTATGCAACTTCTTACCTACTTCCCGATTTTTGTGTTCTAGTATGCAACTTTCTCTGTACTTTCGATTTTCCGTGTGTTTTAATATGCAACTTTCTCTGTACTTTTGAAACTTCGTGTCCTCTAATATGCTACTTTCTTTGTACTTTCGAATTTCCGTGTGCTCCAATATGCAACTTTCTATCTACTTTCGAATTTCCGTGTGCTATGATATGCAACTTTCTTTGTACTTTCGAATTTCCGTGTGCTCTTAATGTGCAACTTTCTCTGTATTTTCGAGTTTCCGTGTGCTCTTAATGTGCAACTTTCTCTGTATTTTCGAGTTTCCGTGTGCTCTAATATGCAACTCTCTTTGTACTTTCGAATTTCCGTGTGCTCTAATATGCGCCTTTCTCTGTACTTTCTCTGTGATCAAAAATTGGAAATAGAAAAGTTCAACTTTGTATCCGTGTGATCTAACGTAGAGCTTTCTCTAGGGCCCATTTTAGAAAGTAACGGTTGTTTTTAAAAAAACGGGCCAGCAGTTTTTAAGACATTTTTATTCAAAACTGCTACTTATGGCTTATTAAATAAGGACCATTTTTCAAAAAAAAACTTCCGCTACCAATAGCTACTTCCGGCGAAGGCGCATAGACCCACCTCTCCCTCCCTAACCACCCTATAACATACACTCCTCCCTGGCCCCACAGAGAAATCACCATATATAACCACCCAACAATAATTTCCCCTCTAAGCTAAATAACAGGCTAATTCCTATATATTACCCGGTAAAAACTTTCGCCATCTTTTCAAAGATACATTAAGACTTTGCCGAACAGCAGTACTTCTAAATGGGGCGTCCTTAAATCACAAAAATCCTACGTTTTTTTTAATGTGAATAAGGAGAGGAGATCGTTCTTTTTCATCAAGGAGTAATTAATGTAACTAATGAGGGCGGCCGGTATTAAAAAACCATTCTTTTTTTTAACCTCCAGGTGAGGAAAGGTTAATTATATAACGCCAGTCGCCTTCTCTTTGTTGAGGGAGATGAGCAGAAATGAGAGGGTGTCCGGGTGGACCAATAAAAGAACAGCGG
Source organism: Macrobrachium nipponense (assembly GCF_015104395.2). Classification (NCBI taxonomy): domain Eukaryota; kingdom Metazoa; phylum Arthropoda; class Malacostraca; order Decapoda; family Palaemonidae; genus Macrobrachium; species Macrobrachium nipponense. The sequence continues at coordinate 16,473,074 of NC_061104.1, forward strand.
AAAGAACACATATAATTATACGTATATATATATATATATATATATATATATATATATATATATATATATATATACTTATTAATGAATAATATTGCTAAGATTTCCAAGTAGCCGCCCAATTACCCAATCTTGATATATTATATATATTATATATATATATATATATATATATATTTATATATATATATATATATATATACAAATATATATTTACATATACACCCATATACACACATATTTATATATATATATATATATTATATATATATAGATATATATATATATATATTATATATATGTATATACATCCTCAAGTTGAGACGTTACGTCTAAAGCTAATGCTTATCATTGCACGCTTCTTAATTGACAAATACAAGATAAACGTTGGTAATTCAACAACAACAAAAATGGTAAAATGCAGTGATAAAAAAATTCAATGAAATATCAGCTGTGGGAATAAAAACCACAAATTTCAGTGAAAGGGAATCGAACTGACTTTAAAACAGCTCCATTGGAAAGATTATCAAGGTTTTAAAAAAAGGAACTCATAAAATTCGTCAAATTTTTCCAAAAAATTATCTTGTCAGAGATATAAGAAAGGTTTTAATTGAGGAAATCCTAAAAGTCAAGTTTCAGTAGATAAAATATATATATATTTTTTTTTTTTGCATTTTCAATTTGCTTTTTAGTAAATAGTTTGTTTTTCATAAAATCCATTCATTATTTGTAAATGTTTATTACACATACGAGACTTCGCGTCACTTTTCAAAATCATAATCAATCATTCAGTTCATATTGCAATTATGATTTACTTGAGCTTCGTTCATTGTATTTATCAAATAATTAAATATTCTACAATTACTCGAATTATTCTTCACGTAAATGAATAATGCTTTATGAAATTGAATAAAAAATAAAGTTGCCGAACCAATATCACACATCACACACAAAAGCACACACATCCTTGTCAAATACTGTTAAATTTTCCACTCGTATTCCCCGTGAACTTAATACTGGGACAATCCCAAAACAAGGTCACCCACCCACCGGGGGGGTGGGGGTAGGGGCAGACAAGCAGGCACCCAGCTAGGCAGGAAGGGCAGAGTCCCTACATCGGCTCCCCGTTTTCATCAATGCAGAATCCAATCAAACTCCCACGAATAAATTTCTTGGTTTACCATCATCATTCTGCCAGACCCAGCTTGACCCAACGATATATTCATTTCCGGACACGTTCCTAACCCCTCCCCCCACCCCTCCCCTCTCACTCCCCTTCCCCCAAAAAACCGTTCGCTTTTGGATAACGATCTTCCTCCCCATCATGGCGCAAATGTCCCCATTCTTTCGGGTGGGCCAATTCTGTTTTATGCCGCCCGCAGAGGTGGTCTAATCACGCCAGGTGTTGTGGGGATTGAATCAGTCTCTCTCTCTCTCTCTCTCTCTCTAAATCTCTCTCTCTCTCTCTCTCTCTCTCTCTCTCTCTCTCTCTCGTGGTTTCATTAAGTGTTGTGGATTGAATTATACGCCCCTGCTGTATCAGTGGATGTGGCCATTAGGCAAAACTACACTGCGTGAACATGAGCTGCAATGTATCAGTGTTCGTGAATGCATTAAAGATACATTCAGACCCAAATGTCATCCTCTGTGTGTCATATTTATTCAGCAAAAATCAGAACTCCTTAAATTCACTGTTTTTCTAATATTCATTTTTTTTATATTATTTAATACGTTCTTATATAAATCTTTCCATCTCTGAAGCGACGGTGTATCATTACCTACAAGGAAAAGGGAAATTACTGCTTGTCCAATTTGTATTTTCACTTACTCGGGGAGTAAGCCTACAAACTACATTGCTGTTGTTGTCCTCGCTCTTGTTCTTGTTGGGGGGTAGGAAAGTCATATGGAAAAGCCAAAAAAGATCTGATAAAGGTGTTTCGCATTGAGTTAGAGATACAGGAATTTTATGATAGGATATTTATGATTTATTTATTAGAATAAAAATGTAAAAAATATATAACGTGCATATTAAACAGTACAGAACAATTGTCTCCAATAATGTATATCAACCTTCGTAGGTGAAACAACGATCTATTTGACCATAGATTTTAGCACGCGGCCCCGAGTAAGATGGTGGTCTGATCAAGCCTTGTTTTGAGAGGAGGGGGTTTACCAGCAACCTCACTCTTTCTGGCGATATGTCCTATGAAGGGAAAAAGTGGTATATGGGGAAAAATTTAGGTATTATTTCGGTCACTTAATGTTGAGCTCAACGAGAGAATTATTCAATTCTCAGGCGACCTCGTAACACCTATTAATTCACATTTACTATGAAAACAAGGCCTGATCCGGCCTCCAGCTTACTAAGGATGTGTGCAAGATGTTCCCCCTCATGCATAAGTTGTAAACATAATATTCCTAACTTAACGTAAATTTAAAAGCACTAAAATTCTATGGTCAAATAGCACTGTTTCACCAACGAAAATAAAAATAGATACGCTATATTTTATTAGAAATAACTGTACTACTGTTTAACACTCACTATATTTATTTTTTACACTTTCATTCTAATAAATAAATCATAAATACCGTACCCTAAAATTCCTACATCTTTAACTCAACGCAAAACACGTTTTTCAGACCTTTTTACGCTCTTCCCCAGACCTTGCCTACCTTCCCAACAACAACAACAACAACAACAACATAGTAGTAGTAGTAGTAGTTTGTAAGCAAAAATTGGTCTTAAATAATTCTTTCCATCTATTGCCAAGCTTAGGCATTCTCTTTCTGCATCTGTTTTTCCCTTATTCTTATACCGATCCTTCTTTCAAGAAGCAAATCTATCTCTACCTTCGTAAATAAGCTGATACCTACATTTTTTCTTTTCGTCCCTTTTGACGTCTTCGGGTCTGGGCTAGAACAGGGCCTTACGATGCCCTTCTCAGAGGCAGTGGCCTTTAAAATAACATCCATTGCTTTCGTGCAAACATAAGTTAAGTGCAAAGGTCACTGGAGTTAATGTTATTGAGTTGTTTATAATTCTTTGTCTGTTATTTATATTTTTAAATAAATCTGGGTGTTTAAGTGTTTACTGAACTAGGCTAAAACATATTTTCTTTACTTATATCAGAATTAAAAATGTTTTCCTTAGTTGTTTTTTCCCTTTACTTATAACAGAATAAAATATGTTTTTCTTAATAAAAAAAAAGTAATTCCTAAATTGCTTACCTATCATTAGACATTTTAACTTAATCAGGCCGTTAAAGAGTTAACTTCATATGGCAGAAAATATATTTCCTTTCATTACAGCAGGGAGAGAGAGAATAAAACATTTTTTCTTAAAGTTAAAAAAAAATCAGCCCTTTGGACTAACCACGCTCTTTGAAAAGGAACTTCAAAAAGCGAGAGCATAAATGGAGACCGTTCTTGTGATACGAGAGACAGAGAGGAGAGAGAGAGAGAGAGAGAGAGAGAGAGAGAGAGAGAGAGAGGCTTAGGCGAAAATAAAAAGAAGAGGGAAGGTCTTATGTGACACCAAACACAAACACACAAACACACACAGGATGACAACACAAAAGAGTTTTTCTGAAAAAAAACTCCCCCAAGAAAACAAGCGTCATATAGCACCAGCTTACACAAGAGAGAGAGAGAGAGAGAGAGAGAGAGAGAGAGAGAGAGAGAGAGAGAGAGAGAGAGTGAGGGGGGGGGGGGGGGACCTATATCAAACCAAATCCTGCTATGTTCGTGAATTCACCAGCGAGATATCAAGCAACATTTTTCCTCTTTGAACATTTTTACGTCCTGGTGTGTGTTGTGTGTGTGTTTGTGTGTGCGCGTGACTCTGTGTCTGTGTATTTGTACGTGTGTGTATCAGTCGAGGTCCAAATATTGATCTAATTATAACTTATGGGATCTGATTGAAAATCGTGATAACTCTCTCATCATTTCAAAGTTGGTCAGAAGTTTATTACTTTATATTATTGTTTTCCATAAACTTTTGCCATCACACAATCTAATAGTTATTCACACACGCGAAACGAACGATATCCAAACACACACACACGTATTTTGGTGTGTACATACACATGGATCTATCTATCTATCTACAACACACACACACACACACACACACACACACACACACACACACACACACACACACACATATATATATATATATATATATTTGTATAATATATATAAAACGTAGATATAGATTATAAAAGTCCTTTAATTTTACTACACGAAACAGCTCTGATACATATTCTTTAGACGCATCAAATGATATACTGGCATTCATTTATTTTGTCAGTGTAACTATTTGGAGAATTATTTAGGCAGAAACGTAAAGCATTATACCCGAATACCGAAATTTCCGGGAACAAATGAATGAGCAAGCATTACATTCCACTCCAGTGCATGTGAGAGAACCATTTCAAGAATGCATAATTTTGCATCAGAAGCAATACAGCGAAAGGTCAAACTCCATTTTCAAAACGTTTTAAGTCTCTCAAGTGCTTAGGAAATCATTCTTTATAAGGTAAAGTGTTTTGGAAATAGTTTACCCTACCAATACACGTCACCCCCAAAAAAAACATACACAAGAAGATAAAACCCAGTTAAAAATAAAACTTAAAATTTTACATCATAAGTCACAAAACGAGATGTTAAACGCCATTTCAAATCGTACTTCCAAATCCCTCAAGTGCTTAGGAAACCTTTTTATACAAGGTAAAGTTTTTTTTAAAGGTTTTTCCCTCCCAACATACCTACAAAAACTACACACACACATACACACACACACACACATAGGCGAAAGCCAAATTAAAAAAAAATTAAAACTCACAGATAAAACCCATTCATATAAGGTAAACTTGTTTGGAAAGCCTCTCGCCTTCCACTCCACCTCACCTTAAAAAAAAAAAAAAGAACTGTACACAAAAAAGACATAAGCCAATTAAAAGCCTGTTTTTATAAGGAAAAGTTGTTTGGTAACTCTCTTTCTTCCCTCCCACCACACCTCTCAAAAAACCTACATGCACGAAAAAGATAGGACCAATTAAAAAAACTCACACAGAAAACACTTTTCTATATAAGGCAAAGTTTTTTGGGAGTGCCTCTCCTCTCGCTAAAAAAAACTTCCTATATACACAATAAAGATAAAAGGCAATCAAAACAACTTACAACACGCATTAAAAACCTATCTGTATAAGATAAAGCTTTTTGGAAAAAAAGACAAAAGCCAAATAAATAAATATATAAAACTCACAGAGAAAAAAATATTTATATAAGGTAAAGTTTTCTGGAAAATCTCTTCTCTCCACACAATAAAAAAAAACTTACGTACACAGAAAAATTACAAAATACAATAAAAAAAACCTTAAAACACTCACTCAGAAAAACCGTTTTTATATAAAGTAAGTTTTTTTTTTTAAATTATCTTCCCTCCCACCACACCTCACAAGAAAAACTTACATACACAAAAAAGACAAACGCAAATTTAAGAAAAAACATAAAACACACACAGAGAAAGAAACCTTTTACATAAGGTAAGTTTTTTTTTTTTTTTAGAAAGTCTCCCCCCTTCCACCGTACACAAAACAGACGAAAGCGAATAAAAAAAAAAAAATAAAATCTCACACAAAATTTTTTTTACATGGATAAATTTTTTGGAAAGTCACTCCCCTCTCATCACACCTCCCAAAAAAAAGCTACATAAGCAATAATGATAAAAGTTAATTTAACATATGAACTTAAAAAACTCACACAAAACAATATGAATAAAATACACGTCAACCCCAAATTCAAATCCCTCAAAGAACGAAAAACAGATCAAGGTCCGACCTTATTCCAAAACAAAAGAGCCTTGAAATCAAGGTCGCACTCGACAGGAATAAATCGACTCAGTGGGTCGACACACCGGAGGCAAATGTGGATTAATGCAAAGGGCTTTGCAAGGCGACAGGGGAATCTGGCAGCCAGTGGGATCAGAGCGAGCGGAAATATTGCCGAGAATAACATCCGGCTGAGCTTAGCAGAGTTTGTAAACAGGAACGTGGGTGTTGGTTTCTTGTTCATATATATATATATATATATATATATATATATATATATATATATATATATATATATATATATATTATTGTGTTGAAGACTATTACTATCCATGAAATATTAAATGATTCCTATTTCCTATTTTTTCAGAAGATGATTCAGTGAAATAGTCTTACGGTCTTTAGTGCCACGTTTTCATTTCGCGGCAGTTTTATTATTCTGTATTTAGCTGGCCTTATACCACTCGGCCACTTGGTAACAATCTAATGCTTGACCACACAAAAAGCAATGTCAGACAAATTGTGTAACGCCGTTGCCTCGTGCTTTTATATATATATATATATATATATATATATATATATATATATATATATATATATATATATATATGTGTGTGTGTGTGTGTGTTGTGTGTGTGTGTGTGTGTGATTTGTTCCTTGACAATATATATATATATATATATATATATATATATATATATATATATATATATATATATATATATATCCATTTCAGTTTGTTCATACAAAAACGATTCCCATGCCTTTAACTTCTGTAGCGATGTTTATTTCTATATGTACTAGTTTGATTTCCATGGTAGTGGCCTCATAGCATCAATATTTTACTAGCCTTCTATCGAGAGAGTTGAGGGGACTATAATTTTTCCTTCTATACGTCTACCTGCTTATCAATGATTCTGCACAGTTACCCTGATTTTTTGCAATCATTCTACAACGCTAAAGGAATTTCAAGTCATACTTGGAAAATAAGCTGACAATTTTACACACACACACACACACGTGCACACACACGTATATAGTATATATATATATATATATATATATATATATATATATTGTAAAGGAATATTGATTTATTGAATGTAAAATTGCATAAAAGGTTGAAAATTGATATTTGCATACAAAAAAAAAGTGTGTACACTAGACAACAGATGGCAGTAGCTTGATTGGCGTAGGCGGTAGTCGCCAAGGATAATGTACCGAAAATATGATATTTGGTCCATGGATGTCTAGCGTGAGTCGGGTATATAAAGGCCCAAAACGATGATTTTCGTTGGAGCTGAAACAAACAAGTGATTATAATAGTGTATCAAGTTTTGAGGAATATATGGTAATGTATTGTTTATCCAATTGGACGTTTTCTTGTGTGATGTAACATTGGTTGCCACTAACGTTTTGATGTTACAGTGAATTATATGTTGTGTTGATGTAAAGCTTTGTGACTTGGGTATTATACTGTAAAATGCAGTGATTGGTGATGAGTAGTCTTGATGAAGTGCTATATATCGAGTCTTTGCTTTTGTGTAAAGCGTCCGTAATTTGTTTAATGTTCTGTTTGTGACTTTAATTTCCTTACTAGTTGTTATTAAAGTACATTTTAAGTTATAGTGGGTTGTCACTGTTTTCCTGATATATTCTCCTCGTAAATCCTTACCGTAGAGAGAGATTTGTTTTTATATTACATGGGGGCCTGTCGAACGAAACCCGAACGTATCCCTACTCATTCTTGCTCATTCTGTCGAACGAAACCCGAACGTATCCCTACTCAGTGTTTAATCATTCTGTCGAACGAAACCTGAACGTATCCTTATTAATTGTTGCTTTATTCATGTCTAGCGTATTCGACCATAACTTGACGTATCCCTACTGTTAATTGCTTTTCAGTACTTCCATGTACTTTAGAGAGGGGGGAGAGTTGTGATAGTGTTAGTGCTATAATATTTGTCTTGCTGTGTTATTTTGAGCAGGTTATTAAAGATGTTTGATTTGAAAGATTTCATACGTAGTCCTAGTGGTGAAAAGTTAGAAGGTATAACTAAAATAGGCTGGATTGTTCTAGCTAGGTAACTATAATGTAGAAGTATCAGAATCTGCAAGGAAGCAAGAAATCTCAAATAAAGTAAGTGAGGCGCTAATGACTTTAGGCATTTTGTCTGATAAGGAAGGGTTGTTACTAATGAGTTGGGAAGGGCAAGAAACTGATAGCCAGCAAAGCGCAAGTGAGAATAATACAGAGGGAAGTGCAAGTGAAGAGGAAGGTGCCAAAGCCGTACGTGAAAAAACCAAGTCACGCAAGGTTAAACCAAAAAAGTCCAAACTTGTTTATGAAGGGATGAGTGTTGAGCAGATGCAGATTCATTTGCAAATAGTTAGATTAGAGAATGAGAAAGCTGTTGAACTAAAGAAGTTAGAAAATGAGAGAGCTGAAAAGGTAAGGAAGGTAGAAGCTGAAGTTGAGCAAAAGAAGGTAGAAGCTGAAGTTGAGCAAAAGAGGATAGAGCTAGAGATGAAGAAACTTGAAGTAGAAGAAAAGTCCAGAGAAATACCAAAATCTTTTAGAATAGACAATGCAGTAAAAAGTGTACCAATTTTTGTTGAAAATGAAGTGGATGCATTTTTTTTTACAATTTGAGAAAGTAGCAGAACAGCGTGAATGGCCGAGAACGTCATGGAGCACGTTGGTTCAAACCTCCTTTCGAGGGAAGGCTAGGGAAGTATTTGCTGCCTTATCTTTAGATGATTCTAAGGATTATGAGAGAGTTAAATCCGAAGTTTTTGAAAGCTTATGAATGGGTGCCAGAGAGGTATAGAGAGAAGTTCAGAAGCTGGATAAAAAGAGACAGTCGTTACTCATATGGAGTATGCACGGGAACAACGCCTGTGGTATGATAGGTGGATGAATGCCCGAGAGGTTAATGGTGATTTCGGTAAACTTCAGGAACTTATCTTGCTTGAGCAGTTCAAGGATGGTATTAATCCACTTATTAAAACATATTTGGATGAACGTGATGTAGATAATGTGGATGAAGCCACTAGATTGTCTGATAATTATGCATTGACCCATAAGCTATAATACTGACGTCACTCCTAAAATTGGAAGGAGCAGAGTTTGGGAAGAGCAGCAAAATTACAAGGCACAAGGTAAGACTACGAGTTCACAGGTATCATCTCGGGGAGTCTATAATAAATCCTTAATAGAGGTAGTAGAGGGGCAAGTCAATATAGTTCTGGTCCTAGTGTTAGTGCTGGAAAAGCAGGATACAGTGTAAATAATCAGTTTACACCTAGTTACCAAAATATAGGCGAAAATTTTAGAGATTTTGTATGTTTCAGTTGTGGCAAACCAGGACACATCAGTAGGAGTTGTCCACATCGCACAATAAACCGTCCAATTCAAGTGGTAAATAAAGTTAAAGATAAACCTGTACATTTAAGGATGATCATAAACCTGAAAATACCATTGCATTGTTGAATCAACCACAAGCATGTGGTGACAGAGTCCTTGTTTGTTTGCTTCTCCCCTTAGGCCAGGTAAGAGGTATTGTAACGATAACATCGACAGTAATAATATATGTAATGTCGATGAGAATATAGGTTACAAAATGGGTAACAATGACGTTCAAAATGTTAGTAATGTTGGTTGTATTGAGGATATTGTAAAAGGAAATGGAGTGAGACTACCTGAAGAGAAGTCCACATCCAAAGGTACTGAATTGTATGACCCTTTTATGGGAGATGGTTGGTTACACCTCCCTTGTGTTGAAAAAAGGAAAGTAAGGTGTTAAGAGATACCGGAGCGGTACAGTCTGTAATGATAAGAAATATGTATGACCAGTGGAAGGATACTGGAGAGTATGTACTTCTGCGTGGGTTTGGACCTGAGTTTTCAGCTCCATTAGTAGAAGTAAGGTTAGAAACTCCGTTAATTTCGGGATATGTTAAAATTGCTTTGGTGAGAGAAATCCCAGTGTCAGGAGTAGAGTTAATTCTTGGAAATGATGTATGTGGAGACAAAGTTTTTGGTAGCAGTAATCCAATTTTGACAGAAAAACCCTTTAATTCTTCATTTATTACAGAAGTTGAATGTACATTTCCAAACTTATTTCCTGCTTGTGCAGTTACTACAAGAAGTAAGAGTGCCGAAGGAAAGGTAAATGATTACGACGGTTTGGATTTACAAAACTTGTTTAAAGATAGTCCGGAAACACTACAAGTAAGTAAAGTCAGTACTCCTTTGCGAATGCTGAAAGTTAATAAGGAAGAATTTGTTAAATCTCAAATTGAAGATGATAATTTGAAGGTAATAAGAGATAATGCCCTGGTTGATATAAATGATATCGAGAAGGAAGGCAAGTGTTACTTTTAAAGGATGGAATCCTAATGAGGAAGTTCAAGAGTAGAAATGTTAATGATGTTTGTAGAACAAGTGGTCATTCCAAATAGTTATAGGAATGTTGTTCTAGGTATTGCTCATGACTGTAGTTATTCTTGTCATTTAGGTATAAACAAAACTTATGAGAAATTATTAATGTATTTTTTTTGGCCTAAGATGCGGAAAGATTGTAATGAATATTGTAAAACAAAAAATTGTGATTTATGTCAAAAAGTAGGTAAAGCTCAACATGACCCTAAGGTGATGCCATTGCAACCCATTGAAGTTCCTGGAGAACCCTTTGAGAAACTGGTTTTGGATTGTGTAGGACCTCTGCCTAGGTCTAGCAAAGGTAACGAGTATTTGCTGACAATTATGTGTAGTGCTACCAGATTTCCAGAGGCTATTCCTTTAAGAACTGTAAGTGCTGATAAGATAATTGAAGCGCTTAACAAGTTCTTCTCGCTGGTAGGTTTGCCAAAAGAAGTTCAAACCGACCAAGGAACCAATTTTACGTCTAGAAAGTTTACCTCATTTTTAGCCTGTCAGAATATTAAGCATTGCTTATCGTCTCCTTATCACCCACAGAGCCAAGGAGTGGTCGAACGATTTCATCGAACCTTCAAAACCATGCTTCGCACGTACTGTTGTGAAAATGAAAAGGAATGGGATGTCTACATACCAATGTTGCTATTTGCCGTTCGTGATAGCGTACATTCATCGTTGGGTTATTCTCCTTTTCAGTTAGTATATGTCCATCAGGTAAGGTCACCCATGGAGGTGATAAAGAATCAGTTGATTTCAGATGAGAAGGATTCTATCACGTTACAAGAAATGAAGGAAAAAATAAAAAAAATATGGAAAGTAGCACATGAGAATCTCAAAGTAGTACAAGAAGAGATGAAAAGAAACTACGACAAAAAGGCTGCAAAACGTGAACTCGACATAGGAGATAAGGTTCTAGTGTATCTCCCTACAGCTGGTAAGGTTTTTAACCAGAAGTATATAGGACCTTGCACGGTGAAGGAAAAAGTAAGTGATGTTAATTATCGAATTCAATTTCCTACAGGACGGAGGAAAGTTAAAACTTTCCATATTAACAAATTAAAGAAGTATAACGAATCCAGTGGAGTGTTGTCAATTGCAAAAGAGGATGATGAAAAAGACTTTGAAGAAGAAAATTAACTTAGATTAAAAAATACAGGTTATTTGAGTGATGATGAAAAATTTAGGAAGTTATGTATTCATTTATCTGATGAACAGCAGCATGATTTTAAAGTGCGAATTCAAAACTTTTCAGATCTATTTTCAGACCATCCTAACAAAAGGATAAAAGGAGTACAGCATAAAATCAGGTTGAGAGAAGAGACTCCAATAAGTCAGCGTCCATACAGAATGTCGCCGAGGCAACAACAACAGTTAAAGACCGAAGTTGCTTATTTACTGAAACACGGACTAGCAGAGGAAAAGCCATAGTGAATGGGCTAGCCCATGTATTCTAGTCGACAAACCTGACGGAAGTGCAAGAATGTGTACAGACTATCGAAAGGTAAATAATGTAACTATAAAAGATTCATATCCTATGCCCAGAGTAGAAGATATAATTGATAATGTAGCAAAGTTCCTTTTTTAAGTAAAATTGATTTATTGAAAGGATACTATCAAATTGAGTTAGACAAAAACAGCAGGGATATTGCTGCATTTGTTACACCCCATGGACTTTATAATTATAAGGTAATGCCATTTGGTTTATGTAATGCACCTCTGACATTCCAACGTCAGATGAATTATATCTTGAAGGATCTAGAAGGTGTATTTGTTTATTTGGATGACATTATCATAGTTGGAGAAACCTGGGAAGATCACATTAAAAAAGTATATGAGTTTTTAAGAGGTTATTAGAATTCAATGTTACGATAAACCTTTCCAAATGTGAATTTGGTAAAACTACTGTTCAATATTTAGGACATGAAATAGGAAGTGGCCAAGTGAAACCTGTTTGATTGTCATATTGAGGTCATAAAGAATTTGACCCTCCACCTACATCTAAACGTGGAGTGATGAAATTTTTGGGAACAGTGGGTATTACAGAAAATTTTGTAAGAACTTTTCAGATGTAGCCTACCCATTAACAGAGTTGCTGAAAAAGGATGTGAAGTTTGTGTGGTCAAAGGAATGTGACGATGCCTTTAATAAACTTAAGCTCATGTTAATGTCTAAGCCAGTGCTGAAATCCCCAGACTTTAATCTACATTCAAGTTACAGGTAGACTCCAGTGAAGTAGGAGCTGGCAGTGTATTATTACAGGAACATAATGGTGTTTTACACCCTGTGTCCTACTTTTCAAAGAAATATAATAGCCACCAGTTAAATTACAGTA
>NC_061104.1:16488177-16500677 GCF_015104395.2 Macrobrachium nipponense
CAAAAACAATTACGTTTCCTAGGATAAACCTTGACAAAGCGAAGAGGCGCCCTTAAGGCAAAGAGAGATTGCTGCTACTTGGTAGAAGAAAAAGAGCTTCACGTTTCCTTGTGAGGAGAGAGAGAGAAAAAAAACTGTCCCCTTCAGGATCTTTTCCGCCAGAGGGAGTCTGAAGACAAACAAAAAGTTCCGCTTCCCCTGCAGAACAACCTCCATACAAAAAAAACAAAATAAAAGAAAAAAACAAGGTAACTAGCTCTTTTGACCCCCTGTTGACCTGTGATTTTACTTTAATTATCAAGAAAAAAAAAAACGTATTTACCACTTTATGAACACAACATATTATATGTATATGCGTATATATATATATATATATATATATATATATATATATATATATATATATATATATATATATATATATATATATATATATATATATATACCACACACACACACACACACACACACACACACGAGGAATACTTCATTCGGTGAAAGCGCACAAACTCAAATGCGTTTGTATATTTCACAAAGGTTAACGAGTTCATAAAAAATATTTATGTAGTAACAAGACTCTGTGGTTGATTGTTATTTACTGAAACAGTTCAGACAACATATTTTACATTTTACAGAGAAAACATGAGTAATACATAAACGTAATATGAATATATAATATTACACAAATAAAAAAAATATACTAAATATTAGAAATACATATATGTATTTTTATATATATATTTTTATATGTAATATATATTTTTTAATTTCTTTTTTTTTTATTTTTTTAATATTACATACCTATATTACATATATATATGTATCACTTTCTACAATAAGATAAATGCATCTCCTGTCTTCCCTATAATCCCAGAGGCCAAAAAGCAACTTTGTATTTACCGAAGGCTACAATTTCCCCAGGAAGAAACAGCCCACCCCAAACCTCCCTGATGGATGAGAAGGTTGCGTGCTCATCCACCAAAAATATCCGGAAAAAAATAATAATAAAAAAAATATCCGGAACACGAACCCAACCGCCACCAGACGTCTGACATTAAATATATAAAAAAAATGAAAGGACGGTGTCTAGAATTTCTAAATAGGCCTAGCACGATCCCAGGCAGGAGGCGATTTTTACAAGCTGGTATCCGGTCTGACACTGACCTTTTCTGTCGGCGTCAATGGTAACTGAATTTCCAATTTGACCTCGCTTGTCGCGAGGGAGGGAGGAGAAAGGGAGGGAGGGAGGAGAAAGGGAGGGAGGGAGAAAGAAACCTCTCAGTGTGGTTTATATACAATACGTCACAAACAGCACTTCGGTGTAAAGGAGAGAAAGACGGTTTGTGTACGTGTGAGTGTGGAGTGTGGAGTGTTGGGTGTGGGTGTGTGTTTGGGTGTGGGGGCCAAGAAGCTTTGTGTGGATGTGTGGGTGTGGGGGTGCGGTGTTAAACATACGATGTGGATGGTGCGTGTGTGTGTGTGTGTGTGTGTGTGTGTGTGTGTGTGTGTGTAATCGTGATATTTGATTCCAATTGGAATATTTAATTCCAATATGTCTATCTTTAATGTTACACTCCACGGAAGACATACCAAACGCCATAGTCCTGTTTATCAAAATAATTTGGAATTGCTAATAATATTTCTTGCGAAAATAAACATTGGATATCATACTTCAGTTAACCAAGGAGATTATTCTACATATATAAATATTTTTATTTTCATATATCTCTTATTACCTATTTATTCTGTATCGTCAATTCTTATTCATTATATTTTGCACTTTTTTTAACAACAAAGGTGAAAATAGTTCAGTTTTAGTGGACAAACTTTATGAACTAGCAAGATACCTTAAGGATTACAAGACGACCCTTTTTCCACCTTCTGAGGTCAGACTAACCCAGGTTAATATCTCCCTCGAGTTGCAGCCTTCTTTAGTCCCTCACGCAAAAATGAATGCACACAAATACACACACACACCACACCACACACACACACACACACACACACACATATATATATATATATATATATATATATATATATATATATATATATATATATATATATATATATATATATATATATATATATATATATATATATACGAACATAATTTTGTATATGGAAAAACTGTAGAACGAAAGCATATGCATGTAACTAATAGCGTGTGTGTGTGTGTGTGTGTGTGTGTGTGTGTGTGTAGCACCATGAGAGGAAGAGCAAAAACAATTAAAGAAATAAAAATAAAGCAACTACATTAGTTAGAAAGTCATAAGGTATCCCAAACATTTCATAAACACTCGAAGAAAAAAACTCAATGAATACTTGACAGAATTAAGTCTTCCTGGTATGTCCGTTCATTTACACTAATAGAAAACTCACAATTACAAATTACAGCCCTCCAAACGTCGATATTCTAATTCCGTGAAATATTCCCGGGAACGCCACTCGGCAAGCGCCAGAAAAAAAAAAAAAAAATAACGCGAGCATTCGATTAAATAAAACTCTCAATTCATAGACCTGGGCTGAATCAAGTCCGTACTTGCCCTGTTCA
The DNA here is from genome assembly GCF_015104395.2 of Macrobrachium nipponense. Taxonomy (NCBI): domain Eukaryota; kingdom Metazoa; phylum Arthropoda; class Malacostraca; order Decapoda; family Palaemonidae; genus Macrobrachium; species Macrobrachium nipponense. Next base: position 16,490,732 of record NC_061104.1, read on the forward strand.
TTTCATACGTAATTCAATTTCACTCACGACTCATTGAGGGCCAAATTGTGTGTGAGATTATTTGGTCGATAGCTCTACGTCACGGCATTGAAGGGGCTGTGGGTGGGTAGATTGGTGGGTGGGTGGGTGGATGGGTGGGGGAGTTGTTAGAGAGGGCTGGAAAGGGGGAAGGGGAGAGGTGGGGTGGGGAAATAGAGCCCATAATCCCCTTTCGTGCTTGCTGTTTGCCAAGACTTTTCCCCTCATCATTTTAAGTATTATTACGAGCGCCGACATTACTGTGTTAGAATGCTTCGTATTTTTGATGTTGAAAACACTGCCGTTGTCACGGCAGTTTATTTAAATACTTAATAAATGAATCAACCCAGTTTAACCTCAGGGTTAAACGGAGGTCACTTGTACTAATGACGTGTTATTAAACACTATTATGCTTGCTTTTAAAGTACCACCAGCGATGCATTTTCTCATTCAGATGTCGAAAAAAATATATATATTTTCTTTTTTATCTTCTACTGTATGACTGTTGCTTACTGAAACATAAAAGCCCCATCTCCCTCCCAGTAAGAACTTCCTCTTGAATCGAAGTTTCCCGTCTTAGCAATAACACGAGGAGATTCGACCCTTGACAAGATACTTTTCCCTCCGAAAGGTCACATCTTCACGAATTTTAAAGGTGAGCTACCTGAACTATATATACTTCCTTCTACACGCTAATTCTCCACGAGAAATACAACGGGCTTTATTTTGCTATAATTATTACATGGACTGGAAATAATTCAGTCGATTAAGAATAGCACTAACGAAAACTTTTTTTTTCGGGGCGTGACTGCACTTGACAACTACTGAGGAGACTAAACTACGCTCACAAGAACTCAATTGTTAGCCCTTGTTACATTAGAGGTGAGGCGTTTTGCAAGTCACTAGGTGCTGGCAAAATCTCAAAAATGTACCAAAGGAAAGCAGAGCCAGGGTCGAAAAAATGAGCTTATCTGTAAAGACTGAAATATAAATATATACACTGATCTTGCCCCTGCATGTGAAAATGACCTCCACAGGCGCTCTACTAGCCTGTTTCAGTAGTGTCAAGGAATAGTCAGAATCCAGACTTCGAATCAAAATGTAACCTTCAATAACTCTACGGGTTACACAGCGAATGTTTAACTACAGCCTCTGGCATCTTTGAATAAAATTAAAATTGACTTTCATAATTACCTATTTTAGAACATGCCATCCTTCGGTACGTTGTTCAGAAAATCATAATTATGAAAAAAGACCTACATAAAATTACTAAAGCTGAGGCAGCAATTACTTTTAATTTAACACGTTTAAAAGATGGTTTACTTCCATAATAAAGATAAAAATAATGAAATAATATTAATGGAAATAAAACTAAAAAAAAAATAAAAAAAATATATTAGCAATGAAGTATAAATAAAATAAAAGTAATAAAACAAAGCTGAAATTAATAGATATAAATATAAAAATAATAAAAATACGAATAAAAATAATAATAACAATAAAGAATATATAAATATACATATATTTAGTAAAATGATAATGAAATTTATTAATACAAACAAAACTCTAAAAATAAAAATAAATACAAAATAATAAAAATAATAAATACAATTAGTAAAATAATAATTACACAATAAAAAAATATAAATAATATATATGAAAATAAAAATAAAAATAAAAATTAAGAATAACAAAGTAATATAATATTATTAAAAATGAAATAATAATAATAATAAAAGTAAGAAAATAATTGTAATAATTTTGTAAATAAATAATAATAATAAATAAATAATAAATTCAAATAAAATATTTAAAATAATAACAAAATTAATAATAAATAAAAATAAAGGAAAATATAAATAAGGAAAATATATAAGAAATAAAAAAAAATGAAATAAATATATTAAAAATAATAAAGAATAAAAAAAAAAAACATACTAAGAATATCAAGTAATATAATTATTAATAAAAAAATGAAAAACAAAAAAAATAATAATAATAAAAAGCAAGAAAATAATTACAATCATTTTCTAAATAAAAAAATAATAAGAAATAATAAGATTAGACCTAACAATAATAAAATAAAAATAAAAATAAAAAAAATGATTAAAAAAATAAAAAAAAAATAATAAAATAATAAATTAAATGAAAAAAAAAATATTTAAAAAAATAATAATAAAATTAATAAAACAAAAAAAAAAAAAATAAAAAATAAAATAAGAAAAATATAAAAATGAAATAAATATTAAAAAAAACAAAAAAAAATTTACTATAAAATAATAAAATAAAAATAAAAAAATAACAAAAATGAGGAAACAATAAGATAATAACAAAAATAACAAGCAATACACAGGAAACTAAGAATATTGATAGAAAATATAAAAATAGTAGTAATATAAATAAAAAAAGAGTAAAATAAAAAAACTATTATATAAATTATAAAAATAAAGAATATAATAAAAATAATAATAAAAATAAATAAATATAATGCACATGAAAAAAATCATAAAAATAATGAAAATAATATATCAAAAAATCAAAATAAAAAAATGAAGAAAAAATAATAGAATTAAACAAGTACTAATAATAGAAACAAAAAATAATATTAAAAATAAAAAAATAAATAAAAAATAAAAAAATCTAAAATAAAAAAAATTTAATAAAAACAAAATAAAAAATTATAAAATAATAAGTAAAAAAATAAATAAAAATAAAAAAAAAAATAAAAAATTAAATTAAATGAAATAAAATAAAATAATAAAAATATAAAAAAAAAATATAAAAAAATATAATAATATGAAAATAAAACAAAAAATAATAATGAGAACAGTAAAATAATAATAATAAACAGAAAAAGTTAGAATAATAAATGAAATAAAAATAAAATTAAAAATAAAAGTAATATAAATAAAACATATAAATAAAATAAAATAAAATAATTATAATAAATCAAAAATGAAAAAAAAAATAAAAACAGTAATAAAATAAATTAATTCAAAAAAAACAATAAAAACAAAAATGTAAACTAATTAAAAAAAATAAAAATAAAAATAAAAAATATTAATTAAAATTAAAAAAATAAAAAAAAATTTAAAATTAAAATTAAATAAATTCAAAATTAAAAAAAATAATAAATAAAATAAAATACAATAATGAAAAATAATGAGATAAAATAAAATAATAAAGTAATATACAATTATAAAAACTAACAATAAAATAAAATAAAATAAAATTATATAAATCAAAAAAAAATATTGAAAAAAAATAATAAAACAGTAATAAAATAAATGTAATTCACCAAAAATAAAAACAAAAATGTAAATAAAATAATAACAATGAAAAAATAAAAAAATAATAAAATATTTATAAACATTAAAAAAATAATAAACAAAAATTTAAAATAAAACTTATATCAAAATAAAAAAAAATAATGAATATAAATTAAAATCAAATAAAATAAAAAATAACAATAAAAAGGTAAAATATAATAAAGAATAGATATAATAAAGAAAATAATAATAAAAAAAAATAATAGAATATCAGTAATAACTTTGATAATAATTTATTATAAACAGAAAAGTAAAAATAGTAAAACTAAAATAAAAATATAAATACAGTTAAAATAATAATAATAATATAAATTCAAAATTATAAGATATAAAAATAATAAAACAATATGTAGTATCAAGAGAGAGAGAGAGAGAGAGAGAGAGAGAGAGAGAGAGAGAGAGAGAGAATGACTATGATGACTATGATATAGTTTATCTGTAAAAATTGAAATATATATATATACATGCTCGTTTCACCCTGCATGTGAAAATGAAACCTCCCCCATAGGCGGTCTAGTATTTGTTTAAGTAGTATAGAGGAATAGTCAGAATCCAGACTTCGAATAAAAATGTAACCTTGAAAACCTCTACGGGTTCTACAACGAATGTTTAACTACCGCCTCTGGCAGCTTTGAATAAAATTAAAACTGACTTTCATAATTAACTATTTTAGACATGCGAACCTTCGGTGCGTTGTTCAGCAGTTTAAGCAAATATGAGAAAATCATAATTATGAAAATAAACTTATATGAAATTACTGCACCTGAGGCAGCAATTACTTTCAATTTAATACGTTTGAAAGATGGTTTACTTCCAGAATAAAGGTAAAATAATGAAATGACAATAATTAAAATTAAAATATAATTTTAGAAATAAAAATAATAAAAATGAAATATAAATAATAATAATCACAAAAATAACGATGAAATTAATAAACAATAAAATAAAAAAATATAAATAATAATAATAATAGAAATAAAATAGAAATGATAAAAATACAAAAATATAAATAAACTCAGCAAAATCATAATAATAAAATTTATATATACGAAAAATAACTATATTAAATATAAATATATATTAAAATAAATAAAAATCCAAATAATGAAAATAAATATGAAAATTGTAAAATAATATATAGTAATAATTTTGTGAAAATAAAAATAACAAAAATACAAATAATGAAAATATAAATAAAATAAAATATAAATAAAAATGAAAATAAAAAACAATACAAATAAACAATAATTAAAAATAAAAATAATAATGAGAAAAATAAAATAATAATAATAAACATAAAACTAAGAATAATGACAGCAAAAATATAAATAAAATAAAATAAAACTAATTTGGTAATAAAAATAAATAAATTAAATAAAATTGTAAAAATAATTATATAAAAGATTGGTATAATCCCAAAGATAAGGATTAAGACCAGGTCAAAGTCATCTGATAAATCTCTATTTTGGCAAATTTCCATGAGTTCTCCCATTCCTCTCTCGACCCAGCTTTACAGTCTTTATGAATGGCATATATATATATATATATATATATATATATATATATATATATATATATATATATATATATATATATATATATGTATATATATATATATCAGTTTTGGCCAAAAATAAGAATATGAAGTGAATGAATATGGAAATGTAACGCAACTTTTCTTTAATAATAATAATAATATAATAATAATAATAATAATAATAATGAAGAGAAACACTCAATAATTATTTCTTAAAATATGTTTAAAATCTAATTATAAAGATTTCGAGAGCTTGCTTAATTGTTAGCGTTACTCTAATGCAAGTTGTGTAGTCTTTAGCAAATCTGCCCATGGACCTTAATATATGCATGTGAAATGACCCTAATGTCTTCTTAATTAATACTTTTTGACAACAAAATTGCTAGATTTTAATTCAACGTCACTATATTCCTATTACGAGACTTGAGTAACATTATCAATAATCTTATAAAAACAACAATGACGTTGATGACAATTAAGAATGATTTTGTGAGATTAGAGGACTTTCAGAACAACTACAATGGTTCTGATGTTATTAGGCTTAAATACCACTGCCTAACTCAACCAGACCACTCCACAAGAAATAATGAAAAAAAAAACTACATAGAAACACGCAAACCAAACCAGACAATGATAAAACCAACGGCACGACAAACAAACACCAATCTTTACCCGCTCCATACAACCAGAAGAAGACACAAACACATGCACACAACAAAAGCTTTCATCACAGCGAAAGAAAAATGAGAAGAAGAAGAAGAACAGCGGCCTCCAAGAGAAATGGAGAACCAATAACTAAGACTTTCAACGCCTGTCATTCCTTTACAATAACTCCCCCTCGATCCCCTGGTTCCAAACCCAGACACCCACTGGTCCCACCCCGATTCCCAGCCAGGCCCCCAAGAATCCCGAAGCCTGGCTAGACGCCCAAGATCCCCGAAGCCTGGTCTAGAACGCCCAACCCGAATCCCGAAGCCTGCTAGAACGCCCAAGAATCCCCGAAGCCTGGCTAGACGCCCCAGGACTCTCAAAATTCCGACCACCACCAACTCCCATGACCCAAGACCTAGACCATACCTATCGAACCCCTGGAGGACCACCGAGACCTAAGACCTATTTCCCAGGGGGTACCACCAACCCGCCAAGACCCCCTTGGGGTGGGGTGGGGTTGGGGGACAGGCCCCCTTCGTTTTTTCCCTTCGTCGTGTGAATCCGAAAGTGATAGCATCCCTCATACACGTTGTCACTGTGATGAATTACGAGGCGCAGGAAGAAAGGAAGGCGGTGTGAGGGAGAATGAAAGAGGGGGAGGAGGAGGAGGAGGAGGAGGAGTGGTAAATAATTTGGGGAGGGGGAGAGGAGACGGGAATGGTGAGAGAAATGGGTGGAGGGAGAATAAACGTGAAGTTGAATAAGAGGAATGGCATTTGTAGGTGGAGAAATGTTTTGAGAAATGGAGAAGAAATAAGTGAAGTGAGGAGACAAAAGAGTTGATAAGAGGAGATGGGGAAAAAATAGGTAAAAGAAAGGTAGTGGACGGCAAGTGGAAGGATGGTAAGAATATGTGGAAAATAAGGAAAACCCGCCGTGGGTGAAAATAAATAACAGTTAATAAACATGAAAAATGAAAGAAAACATTGAATTGCATAGTGGGTGAGAGGGAAAGTGAGGATGGAGAAAAATAAAATATAATCTAGATAAAAAGGAGAGATAACGACTGGAAAATATGATACGAAGGATAAAAGCAGAAAGAGAAGCAAATGAAACCCCGAAAAAGGAACGTCAGAGAAAACAGGTGAAAATAAAATGATGAAAAATGTCGAAAAGATTAAGAGGAAGTAAAATGAACATAATAGAAAGAGCAGACAGCAAGAGAATAATTGTAAAAACACGAAAAACGAAAGAACAAACATTAATATAAAATATTGTAGGTTAGAATTGTTTGAGCCGTAATATCACCGTTATTTTTCAGCAGAAGAAAAATAAGAGCATATTTGGGATCCTCGTGAAAAGTCCTATAAGAACAATGCTCTCTATTTTCTCTATGAATGAGAATAAAGAACTTGGCGTGGCCGGATATCCGGATCAAAACGGTACCTTGTTAAATCCGTCCCCCAATATCATCGCTGTTTTTCAGCAGAAGAAAAGCAAGACCATATTTGGAATCCTCGTGCAAAGTTCTATCAGAAAAATACTTGCTTTTTTTTTCTCTCTACGAATAATAATAAAGAAGTTAGCATGGCCGGATATCCGTCCGGATATCCGCATCAAAACGGCACCCGGCTCAAAACCATCCCCCATGAAATCTACATAAAGGGTCCGAATTTGGTTCAATTCAGTCCAGTAGTTTCGCCGTGTATAGCGAACATACACACACACACACATACATAGCCTGACCGTCAGCTTCATATATAAGATAAATGTGAAACGGCGAGAAAGCAAACTGGAAAAAAATAAGGAAAGAAATAAAAGCCAGAATCCCGCGAGGGCAAAGAGAAGTAAAAGAGTGAAAGAAGGAATTCTGGCTAAGAAGCCTACAGCTATGGGTTACATTTAAATGATTCAGTCGACCCGAGAAATTCCTCTTGGGGTCCCCGAAGGCTACCTACGTCTGGCGCTCTCGCCCACAATTCTTCTTTGAGGGTAAAGAAGAAGATTTCATGACGATTCCCGGAAGAGATGTTTGAAGGGGGCGTTCGATGTCTTATAATGCTTCATATTAGCTTTATTTGATTAATTTACAGTAGAGCACAATGAGTTTTAAACTACTAGATCGAATCGTAATAATAACTTTGATTTTATAACTATACTTACAGTCATGTTTTACTGAGCGTCTGATGTCTCGTAATGATATTAATACTCGTGTCTTGAGGGACGTCTCAATGTCTTACGATAATTATTGTTAGTTCTACTTATTTAGTTATAATGGATCACTCAGAGCTTTACAAGAGCAAATCGAATTACGTTAATAATTTAGACAATAATAAGTCATGTGTGAAACGATGGCCTTACGTGTATGATTACACACACACACACACACACACACACACACACACACACACACATATATATATATACTATATATATATATATATATATATATATGTACATATGTATACATGCATATGTACATATGGCAATAAACATATATATATATATATATATATATATATATATATATATATATATATATATATATATATATATATATTCTACACAAAAGAAAGATCATCGTGTTTATTGCCGCTTTGCACGAGCAAGCAATAACCTTAAACCTTCACATTCCTCCTCAATTTATCTCCATCTTTCATCATCCTCCTCTTTGGGGAAAATCTCTAAAAACATACCCGCCCCCTCATCCCCACCTAGCCCCCCCTCAAAAAAAGAAAAGGGGGTTAAGGGGGTATTGCATATAAAGCTCACGGCCAAAATATAATTGTAGGATTAGGCGAGGATTCTCCATCCCAAGACCGGGGCATCATCTTGTCACGTTGTATTTCATATTCAAAATGGAAGCAGCAAGACCCGAAACCGCTTATATATTTCTAGCAAAAGGCCCAAATTACGCGCGAGATGGATGATGCGCTGGGTAAGCCTTAGGTCACTTTTTGAAGGTGTGGTTTTATGCATATATATATATATATATATACGTATATATATATATATGTACTTTATATGCATTTTATATACACGCATTAAGCTACAAATGTCCTTTTATGTCCAATTCTCTCTCTACCTCGGAATTAATGTATATTAATTTTTTTTTTTTGGTTGAAAATAATTTTGTCCTCTCGTGGATTTGAACCAGCGCACAGAGGAGAAGAAAACAGGACTTCAGTGACAATACTGATATTAAAATGACATTTTTAGCTTAATACATACATATGTACATATATATATATATATATATATATATATATATACATACATATATATATATATATATATATATATATATATATATATATATATGCATATATATGTATATATAGTGTATATATATATATATATATATATATATATATATATATATATATATATATATGTATATATATATGTATATATATATATATATATATATATATATATATATATATATATATATATATATGTGTGTGTGTGTGTGTGTGTGTGTATATTTATATTTGAAGTGATCTGATAACCCCAAAAAAAAGCCTAGAGAAATATTTTCGAGGTGAGTAATGGGACACATGAAGACATTCAACTTGAAAAAAAAACAAATGAACAAATAAAAATCAAACAAACTTACCTATATCTCCCCTTCTCCCAACCCAATCTACCACACTAAACAAACAAAAGACCGACAAAATCTACCTATATCTCCCCTTCCCCCAACATAACCTACCATACTAAACAAACAAACAACCAAACTTACCTATATCTCCCCTTCCCCCAACCCAAGCTACCAGAATAAACAAACAAAGAAAAAACAAACAAAAAACCGACAAAATCTACCTATAACACCCCTTCCCCCAACACAACCTACCACACTAAACAAACAAACAAACAAACTTACCTATATCTCCCCTGCCCCCAACCAACCTACCACACTGAACAAACAAACAAACAAACAAAAACAAACAAACTTACCTATATCTCCCCTGCCCCCAACCAACCTACCACACTAAACAAACAAACAAAGAAAAAACAAACAAAAACCCGACGAATCTACCTATATCACCCCTTCCCCCCAAACACAACCTACCACACTAAAAACAAACAAACAAAACAAACTTACCTATATCTCCCCTTCCCCCAACCAACCTACCACACTGAACAAACAAACAAACAAAAAACAAACTTACCTATATCTCCCCTTCCCCCACCCAACCTTCCCCACCACACAAGAGAACACAAGACCTTACCTCAGGAGCGGGACGCCCTCCGGAACTGGTGCAGTTGATGTGGATGGTCATACCGGCCGTCGTGGTGACTTCCGAGGGCTCGACGACGGGCGGATCAGGGGGCATGTAGATAGTGAGTCGGGCAGCGGTCGACCTTATGCCCGGGATGCCCTCTCCTGCCGAAACTTGGCACTGGA
>NC_061104.1:16513177-16530677 GCF_015104395.2 Macrobrachium nipponense
AGAGAGAGAGACAGCATGAAACTTTTTACAAATGGGAGAGAGAGAGAGAGAGAGAGAGAGAGAGAGAGAGAGAGCAGTCTCTCCATCTCAATCATTTATCTATAAGCGGGGGATCAAACGCCTTTAAGCATGAGCGACAAACCTTGGTACAAAGCAAATAGATTTCTACCTCCCTCCTCAATCAATTTCCATTTTCTTTCCTGAATAATAAATTCGTTAATTGAATAACGGGGTAGATGGAGGAAGAGGAGATCACCAAATGAATGTCTTCATCAAAATTCATGAGTCAGTTGACCCGTTGTTGAGATGATGTGATAATACTTCAGCAAATGGTGAAAATATAATATTTCATGACCTCTTCTGCAACCAATACAGTTCAGCATGTTTTTGTTTTTTACGACCAATGTTGGTTAGAGCCAATGATGATTGAAAAAATAAAACACACGTTTCTGGGTCACAAACTTTCATGGAAGTCTGCACAGGTTTCTTTTTCACTTACTCGGGGAGTAAGCCTGCAAAACTAACTTATTGTTGTTTTTGTTGCTGTTCTTGTTGGGGGGTCAGGGGGGGCAGGGGAGTTAGGAAAGCCCTATGGAAAAGCCTAAAAAGTCTGAGAAATGTGTTTTGCGTTGACTTAAAGTACAGGAATTTTAGGATAGGATATTTATGATATATTTATCAAAATGGAAATATAAAAAAATAAAAAATGTGCATGTTAAGCATACAGAACAATCATTTTCAATAAAATATGCCGTATTTATTTAAATTTTCGTTGGTGAAACAACGCACTATGCGGCCGTAGATTTTAGCACGCGCTTTGAGTAAGCTGGAGGTCGGATCAAGCCTTGTTCTGGCTTCAGTCTTCTCATTTCCTTCTTTGTTTCAAACTTGCTTGATTCTATTCCACCCACTTTCAAGAATTCTGTCTATTCGGACAGATGAATTCTTCTGTCTATTCGGACGGATGATTTCTTCTGTCTATTCGGACGGATGAATTCTTCAGGTATAAAATCGCAATACTGATATGATAAAAAGACCCATTATCCTTAACACAAAACGTGAAAACAAGTCAATATATTTCCCATCTGTACATGAAAAATTTAATAATAAAAAAGAAAAATAAATTTTGTACAATAAGGAATCTCCCCCTGCCCAAATTCATTCCGCTGAAGTAACGCCTTTAATCTTGCCTTACATACAGCCTTGGCAAACATCCAGCCCCAAAGGGAAGAGATAATTAAAACGAGAGGATTAAAAAAAGATTCAAGAAGGAAGCAATGTGTCTTGAAGACAAGTCTCCTCCTCCTCCTCCTCCTCCTCCTCCTCCTCCTCCTCCTCCTCCTCCTCCTCCGCCTCCTCCTCCTCCTCCTCCCTCCTCCTCCTCCTCCTCCAATTTTGTAGGCAACGGAGATGATGCTGAGGTGCAAGATTAAGGAAGTCTGCAATGTATGGGGAAAAGATCAGGCAGAAGAAGATCTACAGCAGAGGATAATGGAAAAGTCACAAAAAGATCTACAAAGGAAAGCTGAAAAGTTCAGGTAAAAGATCCACAGCAGAGGAAAATGAAAACGTTCACAAGGTGAAAGATCTACAAAGGAAAGCTAAAACGTTTAGGTAAAAGATCTACAGCAGAGATAAATGAAAACGTTTACAAGGTGATTCATCTACAAAAGAACGCTAAAATGTTTAGGCAAAAGATCTACAGCAAAGAAGAATGAAAATGATTACAAGGTGGGTCACTTTTCCTTGGAAATAATCTGACATTTTATAAAACCCAATGCAAAGTAGGTTGAAAATTATTATAATCATATGCAGAAGATATCCCCTATTCTTATGGAACAAGCCCACAGGGGCCACGGACTTGAAATTCAAACCTACAAAGAATATGGTGTTCATAAGAAAGAAATGACACAAGGCAACGGGAAGTACAGATAGAAGATATCAATTAGCAAAAAAAGAAAAAAATAAATTAACAAATTAATAAACGGATAATGATGTAAGAACTAATAAAAGTTTAAAGGGTGAGATTATCTGAATATCGCCAAAATTTTTAGTAAACACAAAAGAACACTGTCTTTATTTTTCTCCTAAAGCGCGACTAAATTTTTGTTTTGAATAAGTCTCATACCTAGTGAAGTAATTGTTGTTCTGGCAACTCAAATTACGTTTTAATAAACACGGAACAACATTGTCTTTTCTCTTGCGCAAAAAAAAAAAAAAACACTAGATTCTGTATCTTGAATAACCTTCGAGCCCCGTGAAGTACTACTACTCGTTGTTCTGGCAACTCAAATTACATAAACATTAAACTTGTTCTCGCAGCAGCAGCAGCGCTACGTTTCCTTCTACTTAGCACAGATGTAATTCCAGTTCTACTTTAATGCTTAATTAACTCGAGAGAATATCTGCTTAGTATCTAATTTACTCCATGGAATAATTAGTCCGCTTTGAACCACTACAGAACTCTTCATAGATAAGGAAATGCCAGTGAGTTGGGAAAGAAGGAGGCAGTGGGAGCTTTGCAGAAGTTGCGGAGAAGAGTGAAAGTATAAAATGAAAGCTGTTGAACAAGTCCACTTTCTATTACATGAAGAGGAAAATTGCTGATACAGAAAATATGTAAAACAAAGAAACAAGATTATGAAAGATTACTGTAATAAACCATCAGAAACTGATCAAAGAAAATACAGCAAAAACAGTATTACAATTAAAGAGTATTTTTGAATACTTAAAAGTCGTTTATGGTGCTATATGGTAGACTGACGAATGTGTATTAATAAATCATAATATATTTTATATAGATATAAAATTTACAGCTAGTCGGAACTTAGTATTATAGCAACTAGCAAAAATGTATACAGAAATTATGTATGATAAATTCGTTAAGTAACTAAGTCTACGGGCATAACCAGCCCTGTTTCACGGGCAGAAAAGCTCCAGTTCAGGGAATCCTTTCTAACCCCCACCCCCATCGGAGAGGGGGGGGGGGGGGGGGGGGGGGGTGAAGGTAGGATGAAACCGCATTATAAACCATCTTAGGGGTCTCCAATATAACCCTACCAAGTTTCATGCCCATCGGACCAGCCGTTTGGCCGCGATTGAATGACAGACGGACGACAGCCATAACGCCCATTATGGTAATAAGATTAGAATTTCATGACCAAATCTAGTTATCTCAACCAATCAGATACTAACTTTTTTAAGAGGCTGACAGATTTAGAGACATAGAGGACACACCTCCTTTATAACATTTTAAGATAATGCAAGCTGCCTCAGTTACAACAGAAACTAGTGATAGCAAAAATTTTAATTGTACTTAAGATTTATACATTTACTCTATATCTTTTCATTACTCATTGCATAGTGACTGAATTAGGACCAATAATCAAATCAAGAGAAAAGCACAACCCTACATCGGCATAAATCCTCACAAGATTTCTAAATAGAAAAGTGCCATGGGATACGAAAATGGGCTCAAGCAAACATTCTGGCAATTATTGTGTAAATTTATGCAAAAAAAATTATATGGTAACCAATTCAGCGTGAGACAGCTAGTCGAATCTCCCGGGACGTATGGTCAAACATTCAGTCAGCAACGAAAATATTTAGGTATCATCTTCGAAAGCTGGGGAATCCTTTTTTTGGGGGGTGGGGGGATTTTTTTTCTTTTTTTAACAGTTCTCTTTACGCTCACCTCCTTGGCACGAATCCGCACATCTGAGAACAGATGTATTTTCCTCAGGGCGTTCCTTACTATGGTACTGGGCGTAACCGTCATATTGAATTGTCGCACCTGGCACAGCAGTACAGCAAGGCGTTAAGGTATGATGCGTTTTCCTCGCTTTTGAGAGAGAGAGAGAGAGAGAGAGAGAGAGAGAGAGAGAGAAGCCCTCGACCATCTGTTTTGGCAAGGTTTTACTCAGAGCGAATCTGCGCTATTGCGAACACCATCGATCTATCGGCGGACGGACGGAGACCTATGCCCCGCGATTTTTCATGTATACAAAGAGAGAGAGAGAGAGAGAGAGAGAGAGCCTTTTGATACAACCTCTCCTTGAATATTCAGTCGTCGCAGTCTATTGCAATCTAGTGACAGTGTTGCATATCTATCTGCATCAGGAGGGATCCGTTCCGGTTTGGAAAATTTGACTGCGTGCAAGCAAGCACCTGTCCGGGAGCAAAAAAGAAAAAAAAAAGAAGACTAGTCGGGGAAAAAATGAAAAGGGTATACGAAAAAAAATGTGCTTTTGCATTCGTCAAATGCTGGAGTTCTGCGAGAGACGATAAGAGCATCTAGAAACATATTTCCGTACTTATTTCTTTATTGATTCGCAAAAAAAAAAAAAATAATAATAAAAATTAGAATAAAGTAAATTAAAATAAAACATTTACATCAAAACGTTTGCATTCGTCAAATGCTGGAGTTCTGCGAGAGACTATAAGAGCATCTAGAAACATATTTCCGTACTATTTCTTTATGATTCGCAAAAAAAAAAATAAATAAAATAAAAATTAGAATAAAGTAAATTAAAATAAAACATTTACATCAAAACGTTGCATTCGTCAAATGCTGGAGTTCTGAGAGAGACTAATAAGAGCATCTAGAAATATATTTTCGTACTTATTTCTCTATTGATTCGCAAAAAAAAAATAAAACATAAAATAAAATAAAAAATAAAAATTAAAATAGAATAAATTAGTATAAAACATTTACATCAAAACGATTGCATTCGTCAAATGCTGGAGTTCTACGAGAGACGATAAGAGCATCTAGAAATATATTTCCGTACTTATTTCTCTATTAATTCGCAAGTTAAAATAATAGAATAAAATCAAAATGAAATAAAACATTTACATCAAAATGTTTGTATATCAGGAAAGTCTTATACGACCAGACATAAGAGCTATGACAGTTGCATGTTGAATGACATTCATTTCTGTGTAAGGATAAAACACTTTATAAAATTATTCATTTAATCATGCGCACCTGTAAGCATTTGAAATTATCAAAACCGCATTGTGAACCTTGAAAGTGCTTTTTCATTACTGACGAACAGCACTTGTAACATTAGGCAACATAATTTTGAAAACAGTTTCTTGTAAAAGTAAACGGCAATCGCTTTTTTTATTCATTCATTTTCTTAAGTCTTAAAGACTGAATAAAAGTAATACGAATAAAATTAAAAATAAAAATAATAATGAAGAATTTAAAAACAATAAAAATGTGAAATTTTTTTTTGAAAAACAACAAAAAATTTCATCAACATGAATGCCGGCAACATCTTGCATGTTGTCTATATAATATGATGGGAAATTTACTAAGGATCTGCAGTCTGAACCTTTTCCTGAAGACGCACACACGTCACAAACAAGTCGAATACAAGTTGGCGATTTTCAAACGATTTCTTGGAAGTCATGACCATCGCTTCATAAGATTATCTAGCATAGCCGAAGACGATTAATACTCCATTAACGCTCGCTGACTTGTTTTCAGTTCAAGGGGAGTGTATGGAAATGTTCTAATTCTATCCCTAAGGCAAACGTTTTTACTTTGCAGGGAACCAGTGGTTATTCAGCAACGGGACCAGCGGCTTTACGTGACTTCCGAACCACGTCGAGAGTGAACTTCTATCACCAGAGATACACATCTCTCACACCTGAATGGAACGCCCGAGAATCGAACTCGCGGCCACCGAGGTGGTACTCCAACTCTATACCGACCACGCCACTGAGGAGCTTCCTAAGGCGTCTGGAAGTCGAAAGTTCCCTAAGTATAGGAAGGGAAATATAAGGATATTAATAAGGATATTATTTTCAGAAAAGATAAGTTTAGGAAGAAAAAAAAAAGGTTATTATTTTCAGAAAAGATAAGTTTAGGAAGAAAAAAAAAAGGTTATTATTTTCAGAAAAGATAAGTTTAGGAAGGGAAAAATAAGGTTATTATTTTCAGAAAAGATAAGTTTAGGAAGGGAAAAATAAGGTTATTATTTTCAGAAAAGATAAGTTTAGGAAGGGAAAAATAAGGTTATTATTTTCAGAAAAGATAAGTTTAGGAAGGGAAAAATAAGGTTATTATTTTCAGAAAAGACAAGTTTAGGAAGAAAAAAAATAAGGTTATTATTTTCAGAAAAGATAAGTTTTAGGAAGGAAAAAATAAGGTTATTATTTTCAGAAAAAATAAGTTAGGAAGGGAAAAATAGTTATTATTTTCAGAAAAGATAAGTTTAGGAAGGGAAAAATAAGGTTATTATTTTCAGAAAAGACAAGTTTAGGAAGAAAAAAAATAAGGTTACTATTTTCAGAAAAGACAAGTTTAGGAAGAAAAAAATAAGGTTATTATTTTAAGAAAATATAAGTTTAGGAAGAAAAAAATAAGGATATTATTTTAAGAAAATATACGTTTAGGAAGGAAAAAATAAGGATATTATTTAAAAAAAATAAGTTTAGGAAGGGGAAAATAAGGATATTATTTTCAGAAGAGAACTGTCGAGTAACTAAGGAAATCACTCTTCATTGACGGACATTACGAGAACTCCCCATCTCTAGAAAGACAGCCATTGAAGATACAGGAAGGAAATAGCACCAATAATGTTAAAAATAAAAATATAGACTTTTTTCAGAAAAAAAACTGCGCATTGATTGAGGAATTTACCCATGAAAGTTAAAAAAATTATATTTATTTCAGAAAACTATTGCGCACTGACTAAGGAATTTAACCAATAAAGTTAAAAGGAAAACTATAGATTTATTTCTATTTATTTCAGAAAAAGATTGCAGATTGACTGAGGGATTTACGTTTCAAAGACGAATAATAGACTGTCATTGAAGCTATAGGAAGACAATCACACCATTCAAGAGAACAAAAATAAAAAGACTCAAGAGAAGAAAAATAAAAAGACTCAAGAGAAGGAAAATAGAAAGACTCAAGAGAAGAAAAATAAAAAGACTCAAGAGAAGGAAAAATAAAGAGAGTCAAGAGAAGGAAAATAAAAAGACTCAAGAGAAGGAAAAATAAAAAGACTCAAGAGAAGAAAAATAAAAAGACTCAAGAGAAGGAAAATAAAAAGACTCAGAGAAGAAAAATAAAAAAAAGACTTATTTAATAGACTGCCATTAAAGCTGCAGGAAGACAATAACACCTTTAAAGAGAAGAAAGAAAAAAATACAGAAATTTATTTCAAGAGAAGAATGGCGGATTAATTTGGGAATTTATCACTCGATGACGAATAATTAATGAATTTTCCAATTACAAATAGGCTGCCTTTAATATAATATTAAAAATGACACCTCACAAAGGGTCATTTCAACATCCGAGAGACTTCAGTGATTCCCCCCCACCCCCCACTCGGCGTCCCACCCCTTACAGGCAAGGCCTCGTACAAACGGCCGCCCTGGCTTCGTACACTGGGTGGTCTCTCCGAATGGCTTTCCGCTTGTCAAGGAAAGCGTTTAGCCTGCGCCATAATTTCGCCAAATGGCTACTTCGCAGGGGGGGCGTTGACTCCCCATAAATGGACACACGCCCCCTCCCCGCCCCCGCTCCTCGGGCGGGAACTGCATTGCGAAAAGTGCCAGTTGAACTGTGTCCCGTTATTTATAATCCGCGGGGATTTGAACACGGCACTCATAAGCCGGCGATTGCCTATGCGTTCGAAAACATTCTCTTGTTTTGGGCTGAGACACAATTGAGAGAGAGAGAGAGAGAGAGAGAGAGAGAGAGAGAGAGAGAGAGAGATTAGAAACCCCCAGTTTTAGCGAAGTGCTTCTTAGTAAAGAAATATAAATATGAATAAAAAAACGTCTTTTAATGCATAACAAATGAGTTCATCTAAATATATGACTCCTAGTTCACCGTTTTGTCGGTGTACCAAATATATATAGCATCTCAATTCATAGTCAACAAAAACTATAAAATTATTATATACACACACACATACATATATATATATATGTATGTATGATATATATTAACATATATATATATATATATATATATAATATATATATATATATATATATATGTACACACACATATATATATATATATACACACACACATGCATATATATATATATACATAATTGTGCGTATCTGAATACCGTGAAAGATATCTGCATTACAATGCAATTCACTATCATAATGTATAACATATATTCATAAACTATTGGGTTTTCATTAACTGCACCAATAATGCCGATGTAACACAGTGTTCATTGTAACAGACATATCTAACCGCCACCGTGCATTTGGCAATCGTGATATTTACGTCATAAAAATCTGTAACTCCACACCATTCGAGAGATAAGACTTAAAATTTAGAATCACGAATTTTGATGGAAATGAAACAAAATGGACAGTTAATCTGCAGGAACACAATAGAAGGAGACCAGCCACTACTTGCGCCCACTGAACAGTATATTACTTGGCAAGACGTGTAATCCCCGGTTTTGCTTTAGCTCTTTGTGAGGAAAAAGTTTCGTATCGCGAAAAAAAAAACTCAGCGACCGCAGTATGGCCGACTGTCAACAATGGCATAATTCTTTCCAAAATGTTGATTACACGAGCATATATGTCTTTTGTTGTGGACATGAATAGAAGGCAAGAATTGGGAAACACGCACAAAAGCGGACACAAAAAGTAAAAATAAAAAATACTTCTCTTTGTGTTTATTGAAGGTAAATGCTCGCCGAATATTGGGCGGAACTCAACCGTCAAACCTAGGTACCAACCTCCTACCCTTGACCAAAAACCAAAATCACCTACCTACCCCCGACCCCCATCAACCTTTCATTTTTTTTAAACGTTTGAGAATATATATGCTTTTTCTGAGCCACAATCTGCGACCGGTCTCTCCGTAATCCGAAAGGGAATTTTTTACGTCAGCGAACGTTTGTGACGTATATGCATCATTCCAAAAAACGTTCATGAGCAGAATTACACGTATCGTGCGTAAATGTTTATAAGGTGATCGCGCATTCACATTACTTGTAAACATTTATAAAGATATTGTATATCCAAATAATGGATAGAAACTAGAACTGAAGAGATACAACACATCCCATTGTGGGAACTTAACATACAAGATATGTGACTCATGGAATAAATTGCCACCAGAAGTTGTAAACAGCAACAGTGTGGAAGAGTTTAAAAGAAAGCTAGACAAAATCATTAGGACACTGTGAATGAATAGTAAAACCTGCTCCTAGAAATAAGTGGGCACAAGATTTCTCCTCGGATGGACTAACAAGTCTTTGAGACATCCTGAATCTTGTAATTTCTTGTAGCATCGCGTAGCGTGGTCCAAAGCACAAACCGTCTGTAAACGTTTAGAAAGTAAACGAGTACACAAACCCGTAGTGAACGTTTATAATGGTGAATACGGATAAACATGTCGAGTAAACATTTACCAAGGAAGCAATATTATATTATATATATATATATATATATATATATATATATATAATATATATATATATATACGATATATATACTTCTATGTACTTCTGTATTGAAGAAAAAAAGAAGTCTAGGCTGATTCATAATCTAATAAAAAGACAGTCCTCTGCAAATACTTCCAGACTTCAATGGAAATTACTTAAGAAAAGAGAAAATATGCAGAATAGCCATATCATAATATATATATATATATATATATATATATATATATATATATATATACCTACATATATATATATATATATATATTATATATATGCAGACTGCCTTTTTTTTTTTAATTTTTATTAGATATTAAATCAGCCTAGACTTCTTTTTCTCTTCAATACAGAAAGTATATAGAAGTATATATAGACTGATTCAGTCTAAACGAAAAGTTAGTGTATGCAAATAATGCCACTGACTTCAATATAAATATACTATATATAATATATATATAATATTATATATATATAATATATATATATATATATATATATATTATATCCAATGATTTCAATCTAATATACTATAAATAATATATATATATATATATATATATATATATATATAGCTATATAATGGTATATAATATATATATATACTATACTTAGATATATATATATAATATATATATATGTATATATATAGATAGATATATAGATAGATAGATAGATAGATAGTATAGTATACATACATATACCTTTTCCACTTAGCAGGAACAACTAAAAGAACGCCACCTTCTAACCTATTCGCACAAAGGCCCTGGAACCGAGACAGAAAGAAGCCTTAACGCCTCATTCTCTTCGCTCTGAGAAACCCAAGAAAAGCCCTCAGGACCTACGTCTACGTATATACAATGCTACGTCACTATCCCATCAAAACATCAGACAATGGCGCCTACGGTTACCGCCAACCGTCACTTAAAAGGCTCCGGCTTCAATGAGGCGGAGGAGAGTGTCACTCACTTCCCCATATCTTCAATGGGTCTTGGATTCCGTTGCGCTACGTGCGTCTCGATAGCTTTTGTTTTCGCGCGTGACGTCATTTGCGCGCGAGACTTCGGCTTCTCTCGGGTGGAATCGAAACTCAGTGGTAAATGTGAGAGGTAGATTTCGTTTGAGTAGTAATTTCAGCGTAAACAGGATGCAATAAAAAATATTTTTCATATAGACACCAAGTGGTAAATGGAGAGATTAGATTTCAGAGCAATAATTGAGCGTAAACAGGGTGTTCAACAAAGTATGTGACATCGAAATATAGTGGTAAATATGACAGGTAGATTTCGTGGTAGATTACGTTTGTTTGAGTAGTAATTTGCTTGGCACTGATAAGAGAAAATCGAGCCAACTGTTAGGCTAAGTCTGACTGGGGTAGGGGTTAATCATCAAAATAGCATGAGCTTGGTTTAGACAGATTGAAACCTAATTTTCAAATGCTGTCTACAGATAGGTGCACCTAAGTAGCTGTCACTTGCTAGTCTGAGAAGACTTTTGGAATGCTGGAACTATTAAATAATATAAAAATTTTGGACTACCGGGACCATTAACAGACAACATCATATAGGAATAATGGTAACATGAAATGGCATCACATCAACTCGAAAATCATCCAGCACATTTCTTTATCACATACAAAAAGTAATTTTGTGAGGAATAAACTTTCAATAAATTCATAAACTTAAGTATCTATCATTTCTGTTTTTTCTTTTGTCTCCTTTTATTTCAAGCTTTCAGAAATACAAGCTTTCATAAGCTTTACATAAGCTTTCATAAACTTTCATCTTGTATCCTCAACTCACGACTAATTTCAAGGTCAAACCAAGAGAAACGTTTGAAGGTAAAAGAAAACAAGTGAAATATGCGCCAAAGTTCCTTCGGCGCAATCGAGTTTTCTGTACAGCGTATAATGCTGTATGAAACTCTCAGCCACGGTCCATGACTCTCTCAACCGCGGCCCATGAAACTTTCAGCCATGGCACAGTGGTGGCCTATGTTGTTGGACGATCAACATTACAATTTTCAGCCCTCTAGCCTCAGTAGCTTTTAAAATCTGAGGGCAGACAGAGGAAGTGCGGACGGACAGACATATAGCCATCTCAATAGTTTTCTTTTAGAGAAAACTAAAACAATCAGGTTTGGTTGAGGCCTCCATGAAATTACTTATTTATGTCCTGATTGACTCGATCACTTTATCACTGGACGATTCACAAGCAATAAAATTTATCTCATCACGGAATCAAATTATTTTTTCTCCTCCCAAAATATAATTAAACTTTTTTTATTTCAGTTTGCCATTAGCATTGTTCTGATATAATTATAAGAGGAGAGCAAGTGAACTGTAAGATTAATTATTAATTATTTTTACGGCCATTAACATTATTTTTTGTCATGATAACGTATGCAAATAGGTTACGCACACTTATTTTACCTACATACTTTTTTTGTCATGCTAATTATTAATATGGATGGGATGTACATTTATTAATACATAATATATATATATATATATATATATATATATATATAATAGTATATATATATATATATATGCACACACACACACACACACACACACACACACATATATTATATATATATATATATATATATATATATATATATATATATATATATATATATATACTGTAATAGCCACAATGCCCTCTTAACTTTTCGAACTCTTCGCGATTTTCTGGACCAGTAGATTCTACACACACACACACACACACACACACACATATATGTATGTATATACACTACAGTACATAGTATATATACGAATATCACAGAAAGTATAAACACACCATGAATACATGTGACGTCACAAAATGGTACAAACTGAAACGAACATTGATTACTTATTCATATAAGAAATATACACGAAACGAAGCCATAATACCGAAAATAACGCCCGTCAGACTTGCAGAGGTACCTGGAAGACCGAGCAAGCAAGCAAGCACAAAGGGAGGCAGCCAGCCAAGAGGAATCCGTCCTTCAGATCCCAAGGCAAAATTAGCATGCATCACAGAATGAATTTCTGGAAACCATTTATTTGTGATGTTTGCGAAAGAATAGACACAAAAGAACCCGTCACGTCTTCAGTCAGTCAGTCAGTCTCTCTCTCTCTCTCTCTCTCTCTCTCTCTCTCTCTCTCTTTTGACTGGAGGAGATGATGTCTTTATGAAGCCTCTCCCGTCAGTATGTCTCTCTCTTTGTCTGCCTGTCTTGCAAACCGTCCCGCTTTCTCTCTCCCCGGAAACCTCGTCTTTTCTTTAGCCCTTTTCCTCCTTGAGTGTTCATACCTCTCTCTCTCTCTCCTCTCTCTCTCTCTCTCTGCCTGACAGACAGTCCCGCTTTCTCTCCCCAAAATTTCGTCTCTTCTTTGATTCTCTTACTACTTGACTGCTCATATCTCTCTCTCTCTCCTCTCTCTCTCTCTCTCTCTCTCTTCCCGCGGTCTTTGGAAATGGTAAAAAGAATACCACTTATAAAAATCTCTGCAGCAGCCCACCTAACCACCTTCTACTACCACCGCCCCCTACCAATACCTTCCACGAACACACCCTCCCCACCCCAACCACTGGCATGTGGATCCCCCAAAAACGAAAACACTGCGCCAGATTCAAATGTAACTCTTTGAGATTCCCCGTGATGCAACCACCCGTAATAAGCCTCAAAGGAGTGGTCGGCGCCTTTGAAGTTACCAGATATTCCTATTAGCTGAATTCAATAGAGGATATGAGATTCCACCGTTCACGACCAGGATTCACATTCGAGTGTTGCTCTCTCTCTCTCTCTCTCTCTCTCTCTCTCTCTGTTCGTTATGGGATGGATTTCTTTTCTCCCTTTTCCTTCCATCTTTGTTTCGTCCGAATGAAGGTAATTCAAGATTATTTATACAGTTATCTTCTTTAGTTATACTATTGTGAGGCTGAGCATTTAGCTATAAATACCTCCTTTTTTTTTAGGGAGGAAAAGAGACCTTAAGAATTTCCTATCTTTCCATCATTCCTTCTTTAGGTGGAAGATTATAAAAGATTATTTGTGTTGTCGTCTTCTTCTTCTGTTATTTCTGTTATACTATTGTGAGGCTGAGCGTTTATAGTTATAAATACCTCTTTTTATGTGAGGACGAGAAAGGACCTACTTCGCAATGGGAAGGGTCTAGGCATCTCCCCTTTGCGCGGAATCATATCAGGTAACATTTCCCTTCTAACAAAAGAAGTAATCCCACAATAGGACATAAAACCTAATACTCCCATTACAATATTTCATCGAACAGAAACCTCCAATACATCAAATGCATTTATGCAAGATTGAAAACCAGACTCAAAAGATAGGAGCGTTTATCATTCCGGGAATGCGCAGGAATCTCGGGATTTTCTTTCATTCGATCGAATGGAATTCTCCCGCGCGCGCGCGCGACGTCCAAACATAAATGTATCAAAAATGCAGAGGATCCCCGAGAGAAAGTATTATAAAAGGTGAAGTGATTTTTCACCAATCACAAACCTTTCTATTTTTTCTTTATGTGAGCAACTTAACATATCTAAATTTGCCAAATCCGAGTTATGGAATATGTTTTTTGACATCCAATAAAACTAAGTAAGTGATTCTCATTTTCTTTTGTATTTAAACCATCAATGAAAATACCTTTATATCCAGGTATCTGGTGAGCCAGAAAATTCTGTTATGGAAGGACTCACAATACCACTCCCCCTGCACCTCTTTAATTCCCCCTCCCTTTCCCCAAACCACCACTCCACCCTCTCCCACAAAGCCTCCCCCCCAAAAAAAAAAATTCTAAATCTGGAAAGACATCGAAATTCTGTTTTGTTTTTGGCATGACTCACAATATCCCCCTCCAACCTCCCCCCCCCTCCCCCCCCACCCCTTCCCTCCTCTTCTCCCCATTAACCTCCCCCCTACCCCTCATACAGGAAAAATCTAAATCTGGAGGACAAGAAAATTCTATTTTGATTTTGACTCACAATACCCATCTCCTTCACATTCTCATCCATATCCCCCTCCCCTACTACTCCCCTTCCCTCCCTTTCTCACTCTCCTCCCATCTTCCCACTCTTCCCCTTCCCCCAAAACGTTTTTTCCAAAAAATTTTAATAACTGGGAGCCCAGAAACTTCTGTTTGATTTTGGCATGACTCAAAATTCCACTCCCCCTCCACCTCTCCATTCCCAGTCCTCCTCCTCCTCCCCCATCCTCCCCAAATATCTATATCTGGAGGTCTATAACTTCTGTTTAGTTTTTGGCATGACTCACTATACCCCCTACACCTCCGTGGCCCCGGCCCCTCCCCCTTACCTACTCCACCCCCTCTCCCTTCGCTCCCCAAAATCTAAATCTGGAGTGCCAGAAAATCTATTGGTATTTTGGTATGACCCCCAATACCACCCCATTCCCTCCTCTCCCCCTCCCTTCCCCAAAAATCTAAATCTTGGAGTGCCAGAAAATTCTATTTTGCTTTTGGTATGACCCCCAATACCACGCCCTCCTCCTCTCCCGCCCCCGTCCCCAAAAATCTAAATCTGGATGCCAGCAGAAAGTTTTTATGGAGGCTCACATGAAGATCCCTTTTATTCAAGAGGATTCTGAGGAAATGTTACTTTTTCAACCGACGCGTGAAATCCCTCAAGTTGAAATTCCCTAGTTGGATTTCACTTAAAGAGTATTTCATGGCAAAGCTGCTGCCCGAAGAGAGAGAGAGAGAGAGAGAGAGAGAGAGAGAGAGAGAGAGGATGGGATTGCTAATTTTGGTTAACAACAATAATGTCATATCGCATCAATGTTAGATGAAATAGGCTGAGTACAATTTGTTTGGGTTTTTTTAGATAAGAGGTACATACAACAATTATCTTCATATATATATATATATATATATAATATATATATATATATTATATATATATATATATATATATATATATATATGTATCGGCCTCATTCCTAAATCAGCTAAATGAAAATAATCTAAAAAATAACTGTCGTCACATGCGAGTAGCCTCGGAAAAAGTTAACAGTATAAACTATTTAAGACATGATTTGAATACTGACGTTTCATTTGACCTTGAGAAAATTTACGGCATAAGAGATTCTCTCACTGCCTCAATCACTATTATTGTAAAAATTGCACGACGCCAGAACAGACACAGCAAATAAATAGCAGCTGGACATATACAAGCTTTATCGTCTTAAACGAAAACGAATCTAACGACAGCGAAAAGTTGCCAACAAAAGTCACCAACGTCCGCAGCAACAACACCAACAACAACAGCAATAACAAAAACAACAGGTATCCTCCCTTTCCCCCTTCCCCCCAGCTCTGGGTCCGAGATGTAGGGGGAAGGGGGTGGGGGGGAAGAAAGAAGAAATCCAAACATCTCAAGGTTAAGGCCAGCCAGGAGTATATAGTATGTTGAACATCGTATTACCCACCCAAAAATCGGGCATTTGGACGACGCCAATTCAAAAACGAGAATATGCACAAAAGGCAGCCAAAACTGCATCAGCGGACCCCCTATGCATCCCATGCAGCTGCTGCAGCAGCCATTCAGACGGGAAGACGCCAATTCAATTACATCTAATTGGGTGCCAAGCAGGTAAGAGCAGGTAGGGGATAAGGGGTGAGGTTCAGGAGTTAGGATAAGAGGTTTGGGAGGTTGAGTGGGGGAGTCAGGAGAGAGAGAGAGAGAGAGAGAGAGAGAGAGAGGAGGGGGAAAAGATGACGCAAAGGACATAATCATCAAGAGATCTACTTCTGGTCTGCCTACGTTAAGAGCTACAATTATGCACGATTAAGCTGGCCACGTCACACGGTGGGGGGGGGGGGGGGGAGGGGGGGGGGGGGAGAAGAAGAAGAAGATGTGATTGAAATATGAAATATAAAATAAAGACAAATAAACATTAATCATTCCATGTTATAGCATAAATATATAAAAAAGGCATACCATTCAGTTGATTAAGAAAAGAAGCATGTTTACAATATCAATACACGAGACACTCAAAAAAAGCAGTATAAATTCTGAAATACCCTAAAATTAGTTTCTAGTGGGAACAATAAACTTCAGGATTATCAAGGATTGACAGACTGAATAAACTAGCGCAGTAGGAACACTGAGAATACATATATATTTAGATTTAAAAGACAAGGAACCAATACATTTCCTACAATTCTCCCAATCAGTGTCCCCTACAAATTCCATAGCATACAGCGCCACCAGCTTCAACAGCAAGCCTAAATCGGAACCGAATAATCGCCCCATTTCATCAAATATGCACGCCGCGCTAAGAGTTGACAATTGCAAATGGAATGACAATTCGCTACTCCATAATACAAGCCTCCCTCGCCCTCTCCCTCCCCTATTCCCCATCCACAGCCCCAGCCCCCAAACCAACCAAAATATCATACATCAAGTTCTGAGGATAACAAATGCTTGATTTTAATTTGCCATGAACAAATGATTGGACCTATGTTTAATTAAACGCGACCATAAATCGGAATCCTCGTTTTCCATTGCGTTTGTCACCTGGGGGAGGGGGAAGAGGTTCTCGGGGGAGGGGGAGACAGGTTCATTTTGACCGGCCCGAAATATATATGCGCAAAATATGATCCACTAAAGAGTGGGGGTAGTAGATGTGACGGAAGCGTGATAAACTGATATATGACAGACGGTAAATTGACAGGTTACAAAGGTATAAATGTTGCCGGAGGCGATAAAATACGAGCGAACTCGCAATGAACTCCTGCGTCGTATAGCGTAATAAAGCGTTTGAAATATCATCGAACAGCCATCGAATGAATGGGAATTTTAGAAGGAAATTGCTCGGAAATCTAGTCGTGGTTTAGGGGGGAGGGGGAGTACAGTAACGATTTTCAAAGTCAATATGGATGGTACGGCCTGAGCTATGAGGATATTCCCTTCACACAAAACAGCACGACTGAATTATGGCCGTAACCTCTATTACATTAAGTTATTCATTCTGTTCATTCTGAAACACTTGATATTCAGCTCTTGGCTGCTCTAGGAGCAAGAGCCCGTGCTGGC
>NC_061104.1:16535677-16543177 GCF_015104395.2 Macrobrachium nipponense
TTTTGGCTTCCGATTTAGAGAAGCTATTTCATTTTGTTATATTACCTCAGGTATTCTTTTTAAGCATAAGTCGAATCCTTTAACAGCAACGGAGATCAACACAGGTCGGGGTGGTCAGGTGAAGTGTTCCCTCTCAAATAAAGATTTGTTATGAAATCAGACTCAGAATGCGTTATATTTCAGGTTACTCGTCTGTTCAGTAAGTTAATTAAATGAGGAAATAAAGAAATGTCAAAGCCTAAATACTCCTTGAAGACAGATGATAATATTAAAGATAGGCCTATTCAAAACGTTATAACAGAGAACAAGAAGTTATAAAAAATATTAAATATATACATACATGAATAGGTGCATAAATAAATAATTAAATAAATACATAAATATCAAATAAATACATACATGAATAGGTGCATAAATAAGTAATTAAATAAATATATAAATATATAAATAAATACATACATGAATAGGTGCATAAAAAAATAATTAAATAAATATATAAATAAATAATTAGATAAATAAATCAATCAATAGAGCCACCATGATGCCCACGTTGTGGGCCGACGGAGGGTTTCCAAAAGTTGAAGATGATCATATTGGAAGGTAGTTCTACTTTAATGCAGTAATGACCAATCTCAATTATTCATTTCAAGAGCAAGGCAGTCTGTTATAATCAAATCAGATAACTAAATAGAATTTTTTTTTTTTTTTTTTTTTTTTTTTTTTTTTCAGTAGACGTTCCTATCATCTCGACTTACATACGTATGAACTCCTTTGATATCTTCAGTATACTTCGTCGATCATCAAAGATATTAACCTAGTGGAGACAGTGCCGTCAGCGCACCTCATGAGGTGCACTGTAGGCATCACTAAAAGGGTATTTGCAGAGTGCCTTCGGTCCCTAGCTGCACCCACTTTTTAGCTTTATGTTTTATTTCCGTTCCCACGTCCTTTATTCAAACATGTTGTCCAACTTCTCTGACAATTACTCTTTAGTTCCAACATTAGATTCTCGTCTTTCAATTTCTTTATTACCTAGATCTCTTGTCTTGCTGTCCAACCAGTCAAACTCCCCTTCCTCCTTGTCATGCCCTAAATGGCTGAAAGTGCCCCAGTGCTTGGCTTGTCAGCCTAAATTTCAAAAATCAAAGATACCTAATTTAAAAAAAGTAAAGTGACTGTAAAAGGCCCGGGGTAAAATACATCACACGATAGGACGATTTACACGTTTGGGGATTAATCTACAGCGGAATAAACAAATGAATACTGCAAAGAGAATTGCAAAGATGGAAAGATCCGAGGAGAAGGGACGAGTTGCTCAGGAGACGTCGAGAGCGCACCATGACCAATAAATCTCGATTGAAATATTGCAGAAGAAGCAACATTACCATAAGACCGATGACAGACAGTGACAAACAAAATTTAAAGTCTATATTGTTAAATCTGCACACAGACAACGTACATTTCATCCATGAATTACACATCATCATGAATTTATATTTACGACTCTATGATGAACCATCTGTCAACTTATGGCACTGAACAAATATCTGATACAGATTTAATTCATTAAAGAAATTCAAAGAATAAAAAATGAAGCTTATCTTGTGGATGCCGAGCGCAACGGCATATTCATCATTTTCAACCAAATGTTAATATAGAAAAGTGGGAATCTATTTTAAATGAAATTTCCAGGATTATGGATTCAGTGAAATTAAAAGATGACAGCAGGTACTAAATTAGTAATGGACGTACATGATCGTAGAGTAATATGAAATAAAATTAAATTCTGCTGCAGAAAAAAAAAAACATTTAATTAACATACATGTTTTCCGATAAGTTATTAACTTTATCATATATATATATATATATATATATATATATATATATATATTTATATACACGCATATGAAATTAAGTGTATTATGTTTGTTTATAAGACCTTTTCGCAATGATTTTGAATATTTCAGTTTTGCGCAATACAAAATTATTGGAGAGAGAGAGAGAGAGAGAGAGAGAGAGAGAGAGAGAGAGAGAGAGAGAGAGAGAGAAACCATTCACAACCGTGTGTCTCCTAGTTAGGACCAGCAAAAGATGACGAGACGATATCATGGCACCCCAAGAACCGTAAAGAGAGAGAGAGAAGTGCCCTTCCCGACGGTAAAACTTTACAGCTCCAATCACTCTTAATTGACGCAATCACGAAAATGGAAGAGAACGCCTCCTGTCACGAATTCACGAATTCGAGAGGAACGCGCCGCCATCGTAAAATGCCCGATAGGGTCAGCCGATATCGCTCTCCCCGATAAATGATATGGAAAGTTTCGCGCGGGGTCGGTAACGATGACGCAATACCCGGTCTCCCCTCTCTCCTCTCCTACTCTCCTCCCACCCTCCCCAGGAGCCTCAATCAGCTGATGACTGCGGGGTCTTGCTGCCGAGCGCGCCATTTACGCCTTGGGTTGACAGTTCTCTAAATAATTCGCAGAAGGCACAAATTCACGGCTGATTTGATTAAACAGCTGATGCGTTATAGCCCTGATGACCGCCATGAAATTTAATGATTTGGGGAGAAGGCCATTTTTTTAAATTTTTATTTTTATGTGGGAGAGGGGGGGGGGGGGGGGGGGGGGGGGGGGGAGCAATGCTGAAGTTTTGATATATGTGCATTTAACAGTTGGAGTATATAAACACATCCTGAAAAATAAAACACGTTTAAATAAAACACGGTTAACATATAGAGTACGGTTGGAGTGTATAAACACCTACTAAAACATAAAACATGTTTAAATAAAACACGGTTAACATATATAGAGTACTTCAGGGACAAATAAGGCTTTTTGGGGGAATCCTGTAATTTTAATATGTTTATTTAACAGTTGGAGTGTATGGAGACATACTGAAAAATAGAACCCTTAAAAAAACTCGGTTAATATAAAAAATGCATTGCGAACAGGCAAGGTTTTTTTTGGAAAATGTTGTAGTTTTAACATATGCATTTAATATTTAGGACGATACAAAAACACTAAAAAAACGAAACACATTTAACACAGGCAAGATTTTTTTGGGGGAAATTCTGTAGTTTTAATACATGAAAGTAACGGTAACAGTATATAAAAACAGCAAAAAACGAAACACAACATTTTGAGCAAAATTAGGAACAGGTTCGCGCAATTTCAAAAACTGAAAACTGAAAATACCGTGAGATGTTTAATTCTGAGCATATTTCTCAAAATGTGGAAGTCTGCTCTTAATATACTCCAGATGTTGAATCTTTTATATATTTTTTAGCATTTTTATTATTACTGATTAAGAAGCATCATTTACTTACGCAAATCTATAAATAAAAAAAAAAACGCAATAAAACTGATTTCAAACGAAACCGCGGTCAATGGAAAGACCAACAGAAACAGAAGAAAAACGCAAATCAAAACACAATTACAGCTCACGCTTGTTTGGAGAGTGTTTCATTTCGAAAGGCTTACGCGGCAGTTAGAAAGATTAGCTTTTGCCATTGCGAGTCGAAGAGTTGGATTGGATGTTAAAAATAACGGCACGGCAGTTGGAGTTGAATTTAACAATGGATGTTGAATTGTTATATTGGAAGTTAACTTTAAACGCCATAAGGTTGGATTGGGGATCAATTTCAGATTTTGAGGCGTTGGGGGTTTTATTATTATAAAAAAAATAGTGAAGAAATATCGAGAATTAAAACTAAATGCCTAAGATGTTAAAAATAAAGGCCCAGCAGTTAGGGATGGATCTATCAATGGATATCGAATTGTTATATTGGAAGTTAACTTTAAAACGTCATACGTTGGATTGGGATCAATTTCAGATGGTGAAGCGTTGGTGGTTTTATTATTAAAAAAAAAAAATAGTGAAGAAATATCAAGATTAAAACTAAATGCCTAAGATGTTAAAAAATGAAGGCCAGCAGTTAGGGATGGATCTATCAATGGATATCGAATTGTTATATTGGAAGTTAACTTTAAACGTCATACGGTTGGATTGGGGATCAATTTCAGATGGTGAAGCGTTGGTGGTTTTATTATTAAAAAAAAAATAGTGAAGAAATATCAAGATTAAAACTAAATGCCTAAGATGTTAAAAATGAAGGCCCAGCAGTTAGGGATGGATCTATCAATGGATATCGAATTGTTATATTGGAAGTTAACTTTAAACGCCATAAGGTTGGATTGGGGATCAATTTCAGATGGTGAAGCGTTGGTGGTTTTATTATTACAAAAAAAATAGTGAAGAAATATCAAGATTAAAACTAAATGCCTAAGATGTTAAAAATGAAGGCCCAGCAGTTAGGGATGGATCTATCAATGGATATCGAATTGTTATATTGGAAGTTAACTTTAAACGTCATACGGTTGGATTGGGGATCAATTTCAGATGGAGAAGCGTTGGTGGTTTTATTATTACAAAAAGATACTGAAGAAATATCGAGAATTAAAACTAAATGCCTAAGATGTTAAAAATGAAGGCCCAGCGGTTGGGGTTGAATTTAACAATGGATGTTGAATTGTTATATTGGAAGTTCAGTATAAACGCCATAAGGTTGGATTGGGGATCAATTTCAGATTTTGAGGCGTTGGGGGTTTTATTATTATAAAAAAAATAGTGAGGAAATATCGAGAATTAAAACTAAATGCCTAAGAAGTTAAAAATGAAGGCCCAGCAGTTAGGGATGGATCTATCAATGGATATCGAATTGTTATATTGGAAGTTAACTTTAAACGCCATAAGGTTGGATTGGGGATCAATTTCAGATTTTGAGGCGTTGGAGGTTTTATTATTACAAAAAATAGTGAAGAAATATCGAGATTAAACTAAATGCCTAAGAAGTTAAAAATGAAGGCCCAGCAGTTAGGGATGGATTTAACAATGGATACTGAATTGTTATATTGAAAGTTAACTTTTAAACGCTATAATAAGGTTGGATTGGGGATCAATTTCAGATTTTGAGGCGTTGGGGGTTTTATTATTATAAAAAAAATAGTGAAGAAATATCGAGAATTAAAACTAAATGCCTAAGAAGTTAAAAATGAAGGCCCAGCAGTTAGGGATGGATTTAACAATGGATATTGAATTGTTATATTGGAAGTTAACTTTAAACGCCATACGGTTGGATTGGGGATCAATTTCAGATGGTGAAGCGTTGGTGGTTTTATTATCATAAAAAAATACTGAAGAAATATCGGAAATTAAAACTAAATGGCTAAGAGATGGCTTGGATGGGGTAAATATTTCAATAAATGTTGCGGAGATGGAATGAAAAATATGAAAAATTTAGAAGAATGTGAATAAAAGGGGAATAAGATGATCAGAATATGCCAAAGAGATGAAGTGATGAAAAAGTAAATTAGGAATAGTGAAAGTGAAGTTAATAAAGGTACAGAGTTGGAAGTAAAAGGATTAAGGAAAGGCAAAGTAAGATTAATACCACGATTAAGGAATGGCAAAGAATCATATAAGAAATTAAGATAAATACCAGAGATGAAATAATAATAAAAATAAAAAACTCTTGAGTCAATGATAGAATAAAGGACATGCAAAAATTCACAATAAAGGGAGAAATGATTGAATACAACTTAATAGTGAATGACAAATAGTTGACATAAAATAAAAAATAACTGTTGAGGAAATAGGACGGAAATTAACAATAAATGTTGAAGAACTCAATTGGAAAACAAAAATGAATGGTGAAATGGATTATGGGGTTAAATAACCAATAAATGAAAAAGACTTACATAGGAAATTAAACAAAAAATGTTCTGAATATTAACTGAAATTGAAGCAAATGCCTATACTCTGTTTTTTTCCATCTGTCCACCCGCCTGTGGTGTTTGCGTATGGTAACACTGCGTCCCGGGCTTTAGATAGTTACGCTATGTGTAAGTTTTAGGTAAATAAAAGGTTATCTGGGTGTACATTTACAACTGAAAAGTGTTTTAATAATTTACTGTATGCGAATTGCACCGTTAATATTCGAAATAGGATATTATTATAATTGCTAAATGTAACTATCTAAAGCCCGGGACGCAGTGTTACCATACGCAAACACCACAGGCGGGTGGACAGATGGAAAAAAACAGAGTATAGAGTAATGGATAGCAACGGTTAAGGGACAAAGGGTATTTGAAATTTACGAAAGGTCAAACCGAATGGAAATAAGCAACAGATGCCCACATGTGAACTGAAACTTATACAGTATATGTCAATAACATTAACTGGAATAAATAAAATAGCTTCTCTGCTCAAAAGTTTAATCAAAACCAATATATTTTATACCCGATTATGTGATAGTAAATGCTATAAAAATCTAACAGTAAATTAACAATAAATGTTAATGAGTTCTCTTCGACCTGGAAAATCACCACCAAAGACCAATAATATTAAAACCACAAAAAAGAACTGAAATCAACAACAATTAAAATAAATTGAAGAGTAGCTGCCAAACAAAAATTAAACTATAAATTTAAAAAAAATTTCAACTGTAAATTATCAAAAAATGTGAATGACCTCTCCTGGACACGGACAATTGCCACCAGACACCCAACAGTTATGAGATCACGAAAAGAACACAAATTTAAAATAATAATAAAAAATAATTTAAGAATAACTGCCAATAAGAGTCAAAAACTGCAATGCAAAAATTCAACTTTTAAAGTTATCAAGAAGTGTTCATGAGTTCTCGTGGACAGGGACAATTAAAATAATAAAAATTAAGAATAATTAAAAAAAAAAATTTAAGCGTCACTGCCAAGCAAAAATCTAACTTTAACTTATCAAGAAGTGTTCAAGAGTTCCCCTGGACAGGGACAATTACCACCAAACGCCCAACGATATTAAGACCACCCGAGCGGGAGTCAAACGTCGCCCAATCAGAGAAACTTTTGGGGACCAAGAAAACGGCGCCAATTCGCAACGTCGATTTCCGAAGGGCGTCTAGTCTCCATCTCCTTCTTCTTCTATCTCCTCCTCGTCAGGAGCACAGAGAGAGAGAGAGAGAGAGAGAGAGAGAGAGAGAGAGAGAGAAGCAAAGTCATTGGCTAATGTAATTAAGGCCTGATTAAGACTCATTAGACTTTAAGTCTCATTAAGTCGGACACGTCAGCGTAAGACGCTGAAAACCAAATCCTACGAAAGTTTAAGCCAAGACTAAGACCTCGTCGACTCCCAGAGAGAGAGAGAGAGAGAGAGAGAGAGAGAGCTTTCCACTTTATTGACTCTTCTTCTTCTCCTTCCGGTGTGTTTTTCCAGCGGATACGTTTAGGGGATGTAGTCGCGATTGGGCGCGTTCTATTGACTCTACTTTAAGCGGCTGTTTTCAGCTGTTTTAGTAATTATAGAACGCAACTCTCTCCCGAGAGACGGAGAGTGTCATCTATTTAGTTTCTGAGAATAACAGATTTTTATTGAAGATTGAAGAAAACAGAACATCCAACAAGACCAACAGCTTTAGGTAGCATTAATATTTATACTGAAGAC
>NC_061104.1:16548177-16553177 GCF_015104395.2 Macrobrachium nipponense
CACCAGGTGAACATGATCTGGAAGGGAGGAGGAGGAGTCGCATTTTCAGTATTATATGATTATAACCCTTAATACAATGTTATTCATGAAATATACTCAATGATCAATATACATTTATTGATGATCAATATACTTTTATTAATCAATATACTTTTGATTACAACCCTTAATACAATGCTATTAATGATCGATATACATTTATTGATGATCAATATACATTTATTGACGATCAATATACATTTATTAATAATCAATATGCTTTTATTCAAAATCAATAAACTTCAGAAGTTTATACTTTTAATAATAATCAATAGAAGTTTATACATTTAATAATAATCAATATACTTTATTGTTTATACTTTTAATAATAATCAATAGAAGTTTATACATTTAATAATAATCAATATACTTTATTGTTTATACATTTAATAATAATCAATAAACTTTTATTCAAAATCAATAAACTTCAGAAGTTTATCCTTTTAATAATAATCAATATACTTTATTGTTTATACATTTAATAATAATCAATTTACTTTTATTCAAAATCAATAAACTTCAGAAGTTTATATTTTAACTTTTAATAATAATTAATATACTTTATTGTTTATACATTTATTAATAATCAATATACTTTTATTCAAAATCAATAAACTTCAGAAGTTTATACTTTTAATAATAATCAATATATTTTATTGTTTATACATTTTAATAATAATCAAAAATTACTTTTATTCAAAATCAATAAACTTCAGAAGTTATACTTTTAATAATAATCAATATACTTTATTGTTTATACATTTAATAATAATCAATATACTTTTATTCAAAATCAATAAACTTCAGAAGTTCAAGCGTAGATGCAATGCGTTGCTACCCTGTTGCTATTCTCCCTGGATTTCAATACATATTATCCATTAATTCATTAATTTCTTCCTTTTTGATAAGTGAGATCTCTCTACTGTCTGTATTTTCCTGTACCTCTCCTGCTATTCTAATTGCATTTCAATACATTTTATCTGTTAATTTATTTATTTTCTCTTTTTAATATGTGAGATCTTTCTACTTTCTGTATTTTCCTCTACCTCTTCTACTATTCTAATTCCATTTCAATACATTTTATCTATGAATTTATTTATCTTATCTTTTTTATGTGTGAGATCTCTCTACTTTCTGTATTTTCCTCTACCTCTTCTACTATTCTAATTGCATTTCAATACATTTCATCTATTAATTTATTTATTTTCTCTTTTTAATATGTGAGATTTCTCTACTTTCTGTATTTTCCTCTACCTCTCCTACTATTATCCTTGCATTTCAATACATTTTGATCCATTTATTCATTTGTTTTGTATTTTTATCAAGTAAGATCTCTCTACTTTCTGCTTACTCCTTCCTAATAAACACCATATTCTTTGGAAGATTGAATTCCAAGTCAATGGTCCCTGGGGTGGTCTTGTTCCATGTGAATAGGTTTCAACTTCTGAATAATAATAATAATATAGCATACATCATACAAATATAAAGTGAGTATACGCATAATATACAACTATACCTACGTAAAGGCAAAATAATTTATTTGTTTCTTTATCCTTAAGCCTACTAACGCTCGGGTTCTATCCTAAAGATATAACTAAAAAAAAAGTAAAGCTTTCAATTCATTGTTAACTTTATGGATTCAGAACACGGTAATCCTCGTTGAGGATTTAATGGATTCCTACAATGTAATCCCATTGAGGGCTCCAGGATTCCGACGAGGTAACCATTGTAGGGGATTTGTGGATTCCAACAAGGTGTAGGATGCAAGAGGATTCCGATTAGGTAATCCTCGCAGGAGATTTATGGATTACCACAAGGTGTAGGATGCAAGGATTCCGACGAAGTAATCCTCGTAGGAGATTTAAGGATTCTGAGAAGGTAATCTACGAATAGGAGTCATGGATTCAGACAAGGAGGTCGCATTAGCTATGAAGGCAACGATGAACATCAGTTTTTGGAGAAAAAAATTAGGGGTATTAAACGTTGCAAATATATTATTATTATTATTATTATTATTATTATTATTATTATTATTATTATTCAGTTGATGAAACTTGTTCATTAGAAACCATCCCCAAGGGGCCAGTGACTTGAAACTCAAGCTTCCAAAAAATATGGGGTTCATTAAGAAGAACTAAGCGGAAGTAAAGAGGTTCCACTTATCAAAAGAGGAAAAAATATTAATAAGTAAATAAAAAAAGAATATATGTTACACATACCCTTAAAATCTTTCATTGAATAATACAAACAATAGAACAAAAACACTAACGATACACAAATATGTCGTCCAGTCAAAAAATAAAAAAAAATATTCCACATAAAATAAACAGTTATAAAAGAGAAAATATTCTTTCCCTTCAAGAACTCTTAAAACGAGTTGCCTGTTCAACTTGCCATCTATAATGCAAGA
Source organism: Macrobrachium nipponense (assembly GCF_015104395.2). Lineage (NCBI taxonomy): Eukaryota > Metazoa > Arthropoda > Malacostraca > Decapoda > Palaemonidae > Macrobrachium > Macrobrachium nipponense. The sequence continues at coordinate 16,550,627 of NC_061104.1, forward strand.
ATCTCCACATTTAAGGGGACCACTAACTTATGTTTAGTCTTTTGCCGGGCATGAATAAGTACATCCATCTCTCTCTCTCTCCTCTCTCTCTCTCTCTCTCTCTCTCTCTCTCTCTCTCGTTTGAATAATATGGGAAGGTTTTTGAATTTTCCTGTCTGATTCTCGATCATACTGAAGAAGCGTCACTAAGTATTCTGTCTAAACATATAAACGTATACGTATACAGGCATACATCTAAGTCTCCTCAAATTCTATGATATATATATATATATATAGATATATATATTATAATATATATATATATATATATATATATATATATATATATATATATAATATATATATATATAGCAATATAATATATATATATATAATATATATATTATATATATATATATATATATATATATATATATATATATTATATATATATATACTATAGATAGACTATATATATATATAATTATATATATACGAATTTTAGGTGACTAATGACCTGTATACGTATACGTTTATATGTATAGACAGAATAATTATTAAGGCTACATCAGGATGTATTATATATATATACGTATATATATATAATATCATATATCATATATATATATATATATAGTATTTATATATATATATATATATATATATGATATATGATACACACACACACACACCAACACACACCAATTTAATATATAACCATACGTGTTAAATATTTTAAATATATATATTATAATATATTATATTATATATATAATATATATATATACCACATATATATATATATATATGTGTGTGTGTGTGTTGTGTGTGTGTATGTGTGTGTATCATGCAGAATATTAACATTCACCTGCATGAAGAAAATCTTCCCCCACCAGGTCACACGCAGACCAAAGAAGCATAAAATTTACAAGAGACGGCTCCTATTTTTTTTCTTTCTAACAGACATTTATTACCTACACTTCAACCGCAAAGCCTTTCCCAGCGTCGAGCTAAACAACACCCTTCCCTTGCATATTCGAGCCTTGGCTGACATCTCTGAGTCTCCGCAGAGAGTGTCGTGACATGGACGAGTCTCCGCAGAGCATCAGCCAAAGCCAGCAGACATCCACAGCCCGAATTCCATGACTTTTATGGACCTTATTTGATTCTCGCTTTTCGTAGAACGCGCCCTTCAGGCGAGAGGTACGGAAAACGGGAAGAGGGATAGAAAACGTGGATTGGGTGGGGGAGAGACTGCTATGAAATGTTACGGAGGGGTATTATGCCGTCTTGGTGGAGTTTTTATGTGGGTTTGGTTCCCACGCGACGCACGAAAAATAAATAAAAATATAATGCATGCAAAATTCCCTGCGGTGGTGACCTCTTACTGAAGTTTGTTCGGCGGTGGGCGAGATGGAACATGAGTAAAGAAAGAAATAAGTGTAGAGGCATTTCCGAATTAAATTCAGCGATACCTAACATTAAATAAAATTAAACATATATCTGAAATGAGATGAAAATCAATATACAAGCAAGCAAATACACATAGGACATTTTTTTTTAGGAATGTAAATATAGTAGTTAACATAATTATGCATCTCAACTACACCAAAACGTGAGAATTTCTTTTCCAAGAGAGAGAAGAGAGAGAGAGAGAGAGAGAGAGAGAGAGAGAGAGAGATTAAATTTCTAGTTCTTTCGCTCTCTCTCTCTCACTCTCTCTCTCTCCATTCTGTTAATATTCCTAAATATATATTTCTCTTCGTAGTCTCAGATATTTCGCTCACACTCACCTGTATATATATATATATATATATATATATATATATATATATATATATCTATATATATATATATATATATATATATATATAAACAGGATACCAAAAAATATACACTGGATTTTCGTGGATTCGTATCTCTCTCTCTCTCTCTCTCTCTCTCTCTCTCTCTCTCTCTCCCGCGATAACTGGGCTCCCCCATCCCCCACCCACCTAAACATATTCACCCGCGAGCCTCGATTTCACTTCGGAGGCCGGGGCGTTGGCGTTACTGGTGGCTCCAAGGCCTTACCGGTGGCTCCTTCTCCCAGTAGTAAGTATATATATATATATATATACTTCCGAAGGCAGGCAAGGCAGCCCGCCGCCGCCTCTTGTTTCATTGGTCCTCCGGCGGTCATAAAGACTAGAAAAGCCTTCCCTGAGTTGACTTGAAGGCGCCTCTTGTTTTATCTAAAAGCAATTTTTCTCCGCCCCGGTTACATCGGGGATATTCCCGCGGAAAGAGGAGAGAGAGAGAGAGAGAGAGAGAGAGAGAGAGAGAGAGAGAGAGAGAATGGGGCTCATGCGATGCATAATACATGAGCAGCCTTTATGTATATCGGTGGTATTCATATATGGATGCTTAAAAGCTATTAGGATGAAAGGATGACGTGTAAAACGTATGGATTTACGTATGGATATGTATACGTGTATAGATGCAGAATGCACATTAACTACTTATATGTATGTACGCATGTATGTATACTTTATATATATATATATATATATATATATATATATATATAGTA
>NC_061104.1:16560677-16568177 GCF_015104395.2 Macrobrachium nipponense
ACTCACCCACTGCGGTGGAATAATTTTACGGTTTTGGGAAGATGGGCGCCGTAGAATGTAGATCATCTTATTTATGTTTTCCTCTTCTATATATAACTGGAGTCGAATACACGAGGGAGGTGCCAGGCAATATAGAGTTTGATTTATAACCGCGCCAGGTTACGGACACGTGAATTTTGATGTGTACTTAAGTCTCTCGGAATGCGCAGGGGGTGGCTGGGTTACCACGACGCTGGAATTTGGACGGGAATGGAAATAAAATCTCGATTGAGTAAGGATGGGAATGTTACCAGTACATGGTAGTTCTAATATACCAGTTCTTCTAACATGTCTAATATGCATATTCTAATATATCTATTATATATCTTCAAATACACACACACACACACACACACACACACACACACACACACACACATATATATATATATATATATATATATATATATATATATATATATATATATATATATTGTAATATACCGTACTATATGGTAGTTATAAACTATCATTTCTTCTGCCAAATTTAAAATAAATATTTTCTTTTTTGTAAAATCTCACAAAAAGTTAATTAAGAATAATTAAGAATAAAACAAATATTTACATATAAAAATGTAATTACATTTATGAACTAAGTTATTTACGGTACTTCCAAAATTAAAGGATTTTCGAAGACACGAAACATCAAATACGAAAAAAGATACGAGGAAGACGTGATGATATAATTAGCAAAATAAAAGAGAAACCAAAGAAAGTTAATAAACTAATATATGCAAAAAATTGAAAAAAAAATAACAATGACAAGGTGTAAACAAAGAGGGGGAATGAGAAACGAGAATTGTAAATAAAATAAGATAAAAAAAGCAAAAAAAAAAAAAACAGGAGAAGAAAACATATTAAAAGTGAAAAAAAATTAGACGAGAAAGATAAATCAACATTAATAAATATAAAAAGAAAAACGAGCGAAAGGATAAAATAGAAAGAGAAGAATAAATACGAAGAGAAAAATTAATAAAGCAAGAAAATGTGTTGGATTTGGGAACTAAAAGATATGAAGACCATAAAAATGGATGAGGATCAGATGTCTGAAACTGAGAGGAGAAAAGATGGAGAATAAAAATGGTGGGAACGAAAAGGAGAGTAAAGCACAAAGAGAGAGAGAGAGAGAGAGAGAGAGAGAGAGAGAGAGAGAGAGGAACATAAGATATTTTTGACAAGAAATTCTAAAAAAAGGCAGAATATCCTTTTCTAGCCCAGCCCAGAGAGAGAGAGAGAGAGAGAGAGAGAGAATATAATAAATATTTTTGACAGAAAAAATTATAAAAAATGGCAAAATATCCTTTTCTAGCCACGGCTACAGAGAGAGTGAGAGAGAGATGGTGAATATAATAAATAATTTGACAGAAAAAATTATAAAAAATGGCAAAATATCCTTTTCTAGACCAGGCCACAGAGAGAGAGTGAGAGAGAGAGAGAGAGAGAGAGAGAGAGAGAGAGAGAGAGAGGAATTGCTGGTCTTAAAACACCAAACAAGTAATATACCTTTTTGCCTCTTGAAGGAAGTACGGTTATGAGAATCAGACAACCAAAAGTAAGAATAATATCAAAAAAAAAAAATGAAAAGAGAGAGAGAGAGAGAGAGAGAGAGAGAGAGAGAGAGAGCTCCGGCAGGAATCCTTGGAATGGTCTGGAATGTGGAGTGAGTAAAAAGAAAACTGGGAATGGTGTGGGGGGGGGGGAGAGTGGAGGGCTGATCAAGAGTGGAGATTGCTGTAAGAGATATAATATGTAAAGATATGATGTAGTAATGGCTCATTCTAAAAGATCATGTTAAAATTCACATTTATATGGGAATCACTTTCAAAGCAATCTCACTTAATTGCTCAATAACACCTTAAACTTCTAATGATGAAGATGAAGACTATTCATATGGAACAAGCCCAAAGGGCCAATTAATTTGAAATTCAAGCTTCCAAAGAATATGGAAGGAAGAAGTAGGAGGAAGTAAAGGGTATCTCAGAAAGAAGAGATCTCACTTACTAAAAAAATTAATTAATATATTAACAAATAGATAAAAATGTATTAAAATGTGAGGAGAATATTATCAGGGTTGTAATGCAGTGCACCTTCGTTTAAACTTTTGAAGTTTCAATTGCACGAACCATCTGGGAGGCTGTTCAAAACAGACCTATAGCATGTGTATTTGAAAAACCTTAAATTAGATCATATGGCATCAATGAACGAGGCTTAAAGTTAACATAATCTTCAAAGCAATTCATCTGAAATGCGTAAAATTATCTTGGTATAAAACCTCCAATGGAAACTAGCCATCAGGATAATACGACAAAAGAAACGTCATGATACCAGCCATAACTTAAGCGAGTCTCCGCTGGCTTTCACAGTCTGTTGACTTACCTTTCAAAGCTCGTTTCCGTCAACAAAAACAAAAGCAAACATCCCCAAAAGGGGAACCCGGGTTTGTGGCCACCTCGAGATGCAGCGTTAAAATCTGAGTCAACATTTAAGAGTCTTTGAACTCCGTGACTGGCGCCATACTTGTGGGTGGACACGACTAGTCAGACTTTTATGTTGATAAGTTAAGTCTAGAATGAAGTAAATGACTTCCACCGAATGATATGAAAGCTTCAAGTTAAGTCTAGAATGAAGTAAATGGCCCCGCTTCCACGAATGATTTGGAACTTAAAAAAGTTAAGTCTAGAATGAAGTAAATGGCTTTCCACCGAATGATATGAAAGCTTCAAGTTAAGTCTAGAATGAAGTAAATGGCTTCCACCGAATGATATGAAAGCTTCAATTAAGTCTAGAATGAAGTAATTGGCTTCGACTGCATGACTGATATAGCAACCTGCTTATAATGGAGGAATAAATATATAAGATTAATTCAGGCAAATTCAAGCAAATTAGGTCAAAAGGGAGAGCTGGACTGGTTTTACAAGAAGATGGAAGAGAGGAGGCGGGAATGGAGATACAGTAAAAGGCTATAAAGTGATGAGAGAGAGAGAGAGAGAGAGAGAGAGAGAGAGAGAGAGAGAGAGAGTCCAGCATTCTGACAAATAGCAAAATCCGGTGACTAACAAAGAGATTATATTCCAGTCTCTGTAAGGGGTAGTGCTGTTAGTGCACCTCACACGGTACACTGCAGGCATTACTTAAGGTTCTTTGCAGAGTCCTTTCGGTTCCTAACTGCAACTTCTTTCATTTCTATTACTGTACCTCCGTTCATATTCTCTTTCTTCCATCTTATTTTCAACCTCTCTTAACAATTGTTTCATGGTGCAAGGTCCTCTTGTTACGCCTCTAGAACCTTTTTACTCTCAATTTCCCTTTACGCGCTGAATGACCTCACAGGTCCCAGGGCAGGTCCTTTTGCGTAAATTTTATATTCCATCCCATTCCATATTACGGCCTATACCTGAACATTAACAAGACTGTTAATTTTGCAATTAAACACAGAGAGAGAGAGAGAGAGAGAGAGAGAGAGAGAGAGAGAGAGAGAGAGAGAGAGAGAGAGAGAGCATTCAACCGCGTAGACGATGTTCTCGACTTGTTGGGAATCTTAAATAAAAAAAAAAAATTAGCCGACATAACCGGCTTTATTATTAATGTAAGAAAAAATTAGACGAATGTATTCTTTTCACTTTGGCAGAGAACTGAATATTTAATGCATAGTCAGCTTTCCGTACCACAGAACGGAAGGAGCATTGCCACTGGTCTCTCGTACATGGAGGATAGTAATTTGTGAGGTATGAGTTCCTGAGATGTGATTTAGATGTACACACACACACACACGCATAAAATGAGAAATGCACGCGTCCACGCGCGCGCGTACACACACACAAAATGAGAAACATGACTAAAATGCAGCCACATTAAAATCCATTCCTGAACGTCACAGTAAATGAGAAACACTACAAAGAGTAATAAAGGCAAAATATAAAGTGGCGAAACACTACACCTGAATACCAGAGTAATTCAAAGTCCTAGAGAAGCATATTCCTGAATTGCAAATCGTGTGAGGGACATTAGAAAAAAATAACAAAGTCCAAAAGATCTCAAGAAGAAATTATTCATGAATATTCTTAAAATTCAGTCACCTCAAAATTTATGGAAGGAATTTGTTGCGAAGGGCTTCAAAAGCCAACGATATAAACATGTGAAACAGAAGTGGAAAAGATGAAAGAAGTACTCACGTAGATTGAAAATCAGACATATCTATATACCTTGCAAAAATGGCTTTTGTGCTCCGGAGTCCCGCCTCGAGGAAAAAGGAATCCTCCGACATTCACCAAGACGGGAAGAACAGCGGAGCCGATGGCGAAGACAGACCGGCGAGCGACAAGACCTTAGACCAACCGGAAGGAGAAAGTTCGTGGATCGAAGCCCTGCCTGACAAGCACCGGTCGAAAGTCAGGCCAATCAGTCACAGCTCCGTGACCTTGGGAGCAATCATCGGCCGCGGGTCCTTCTGCGACGTCTACCGCTGCCAGGTCCGGCTGCGGGAAGAGGAGAGGAGGAGAATAAGGAGGAGGAGGAGGAGAAGGAGGAGGAGGAGGGGTACGTCTGGAAAGACGCGGCCTTGAAACTGTGGCACGCGGAGCTAACCGCCGACTGCCTGACGATATTCCACAACGAGATGGAAATCCTCGCCGACCTCCAGGGGCTGGAAGGCATTCCAGTGCTCTACGGCAAGATGGACAGCGAGCCTTTCGGGTTGGTCATGTCCTACGCCGGAAGTCGAACCCTCGGCGAGTTCCAGTACCGAAACCCGTGGACGATCGGACAGATGGCCGAATTGTTCGCGTCTTTGCTGCGGATCCTGGAAGGGATGCAGCGGAGAGGTTACTGCCACTACGATCTCCACACCGGCAACGTCGTCCTGGACGAGGAGCGTAGGCCTACAGTCATCGACTTCAACCTGAGTGGAAAGTGTCGCTCGGCCACCTGCACCGACCTGATGTACTTCCGGCTCAACATCCGGGCCATCGCCCACAAACTTTCCGTGAAGCACGTGCCAGCAGTCCCTGAACTGACCAGTCTACTCCACAGCTGTAAAGTAGCCCGGTGCCCCAATTTCAAGGGGCTGATTGAGGCCGTGGAAGCCTTGAAGACGTCCCTCATTGCTGATATATGGATGTAATAATTGAAGACGTCACTGCAGAAGATTTTGTGTCAGTGGACATTATGTGCTTCCATTTGCTTGAATGTATCCAGAATGAATTTTTGGTTTGAAGGAAATCAGTGTTTTATTGTCTTTATCAAGGATACCAATTCTTGACGAAATCGTCAATATTTAACCTTCTGTAGCTAGAGTTATATGTAAAATGAAGTCATAGTCAAAGAAATAAAAATAAAAGTGTAATCTACTTTCATTTACCCTTTCCTAAACACCCATGTTTCACTTCAACTTCCAATGTGTTCCATATATCCAAGAAAAAATTAATTTACTTTGAATTTAATGACGTTCGAAAATAAATGGAATTAAAATAAAAGTTTATCTCAACAATAAATATCTTCGTAGGATGAGTTTAACTAAACAAATATATACGCGTGGCTTTTCACATTAATGATGGGAAACTAACATTCTCACATTTCAATTGCGAAAACAAAGACTCTCTCTCTCTCTCTCTCTAGTGATATATATATATATATATATATATATATATATATATATATATATATATATATATATATATATATATATATATATATATATATATATAGATGAGAGAGAGAGAAGAGAGAGAGAGAGAGAGAGAGAGAGAGAGAGAGAGAGAGAGAGAGAGAGAGAGAGAGAGAGAGCGGGACTTTGGTATCACAAGTAAACCGAAGGAATGTGTTTTGCCTATTATTAATGTAAAAAGACATGAATATATATTTGTTCACTATATCCCAAACACATGCACATTTATATATATATAAATATATATATGATATATATATATATATATATATATATATATATATATATATATATATATATATATATATATATATATATATATATATATATATATATATATATATATTTATATATGTAAATACATATATATATATATATGTGTTTTGCCTATTATTAATGTAAAAAGACATGAATAATATTATTCACTATATCCCAAAACACATGCACATTTATATATATATATAAATATATATATATATATATATAGATTATATATATATTTATAGTAAATATAGTATATATATATATATATATATATATATGGATATATATATATATATGATATATATATATATGTATACACACACACACACACACACACACACACATATATATATATATATATATATATATATATATAGATATATATATATATATATATATATATATATATATATATATATATATATATATATATATATATATATAAATATATATATATATATATATATATATATATATATATATATATATATATATATATATATATATATATATATATATGACACAATAGTCTATAATTCACGCATACTACATTCAGAGAATTAGAAATCAATAAACAGAAACTGCCATAAATTTAAATTTTAAAAAAAGAACCTCACGAATAATACCAGCTAAACAATACGAAAATATTAAATCCTACAATGAAAGAAGTTTTTTTTTATTCAAACTCTAAAAAGATTCTTTTTTATAGAAGTGTCCAGTAATGAGAGTAGAGAGCCCTTAAAGCTTTTAGATGGTTTTTGTTTGTGGAAACAATGCGATATAATTACAGGCTGCAAATCAAACACAAAAAACAATGTAGGGGAAAAAAAATAACAGGACGATAAAAACAAAAACTCGCATAGTATCCCCCTAAAACGAATGTTTTTGCTCGCTCCCTCAAAAGATGTGCTTATAGTCTATCAATGGCCTCTCCCTCAAAACATGCGTTTTTCTCCCTCAAAGGTGTTATTATCATCTAAAGATCTGTTCTCCGCCTTCAACAGATCTTGTTTTCTACCTCAAACTTCCCTCAATAGTCTCTCCCTCAAAAAATGTGCCTTCTCCATCAATGGTCTCTCCCTCAAAAGCTCTGCCTACTCCATCAATGGTCTCCCCCCTCCAAAGACCTGTCTTCTCCTTAGTGAGTATCCCCCTCAAATTATCAGCCTTCTATGGATTCCCCCTGAAACGATCTGCCTTCTCCCTCATACGATCTGCCTTCTCCCTCAACGTATCTGCCTTCTCACTCAAAGGCTCTCCCTTCTCCCTCAAAGGATATGCATTCTCCCTTAAAAGATCTGCCTTCTCCCTCAAGGATATGCCTTCTCCCTTAACGGATCTGCCTTCTCCCTTAAAGGATCTTCCTTCTCCCTCAAAGTTCTGCCTTCTCCCTTAAAGGATCTGCCTTCTCCCTCAAAAGTTCTGCCTTCTCCCTCTACGGATCTGCCTTCTTCCTCAAAGGGTCTTTCTTCTCCTCAAAAGGTCTATCTTTTCCCTCGAGGGTCTACCTTCTCCCTCAAAGGATCCAACCTCTC